>NC_061122.1:72348080-72438737 GCF_002878395.1 Capsicum annuum | reverse complement strand
ACTTATCACAGATGTCATCGATGGTTTACTTTAGCTCTCATGTTCTACCTTAGGCTAATAATTATTTTGATGACTTATCATAACTGTGACGACATATCAAATATTGTATCACTTCTCCACCTCAGTTCTCATGTTTTGTCTAAGGTTGATGGTGACTCAGATGGCTTATCACAAGGCTGACAGCTTATCACATGTCCTTATCACTTCTTCCAAATAAATCCCATTCTCTGTTTAAGGCTGACTATGAAGATGATAATCTTTCAGAGTGCTGACGACTTATGAGTAATGTCGTCAGCCACACTTATCTTCTAGTTTCTTTAGATTTCAACTCTTTTACTTCCATCATTGTTGGTTCTCTTGCCTCTTGACTTTCACTATAAAATCAAAGATAAAACAATAAAAAACAACAAAAGTTGCTTAAGACTTTATAATTATTCTCAGTTAAAAGTCTCAAATGTGTTAGCATTGCTCACACATCAAAAAATAGAGATTGGATAACCATGATCATGTAATTAACCTTGCGAATCAACAACCAGGATAAGGAAATTAACAAATAAAATTCAATAACATAGTATGAATGTTCGAAGTGCTTTAATCCTGGGCTTTCTCCCATTGATTGTTCCAAGTACTTTCTTTTAATGCATTATTTACTTTTTTTTTAATTTCCAAGTTTCAAAATTTCTTTTTGTTTACTCTTGCACTAAATTTATCTAAACTGTGAACTAGAACTAAATCATTGTTAAATCAAGTCTCTGTGGGATCGATATTCTGCTTTTTTGAAGGCCATTATATTACTTGATAAGACCATGTACACTTGCATTTGCGCTCGAGCGATGTCAAGTTTTTGGTTCCATTGCCGAGGACTTGCGTTTTGGCAATTGTTTATTTTAGTTTTACTTTTAGGTTTATTTGGTGTTTTTTATGCTTGGTCTTGGTTTTTTCATTACAAAAAATAGGTTGTAGGATTATAAGCTAGCAAAGGATATGGATTTGGTTGAACCAAGCCCAGAACCTGATTAACTTTTCCATCAACGTAGGAGAGAAATAATACTTCTCCCCCAAATTCAAAAAATCCAAGAGGACCAAGAGTATACTGTTCCAAAGGCTTAACAACAAGCAGCTAGAAGGATAGTTGGGTAAGTGGCAGTCCCACTTCCGACGAACTTTGCTTCCCTAATTCAAAGACCGATAACTGAGGGGAATTTCAAGTTGAAACACAATATGGTGCAACTTCTTATCAGTAGTGGACAATTTGTAGTGCTTTCACACAAGGATCCACAAGTCCACTTGAAGACTTTCATTGAGCTTACTGATACATTCACTCCGACTGGGGTGACTCTAGATTATGTGAGGATGGCATTGTTTCCCCATTTACTTTTAGGGGAAGCTAAAAGGTGATTGAATGCAGAGCTAACCAATTCATTTACTTCATGGGAAGACTTAGCCAGAAAGTTCCTCATCAAATTCTCTTTATCAGGTAAAACTGTGAGACTTCATATTGAGAAAGTGAGCTTCAAACAAAATCCTAATGAAAACCTCTATCATGCTTGGGAATGCTTCAAGGATCTTCTTTGGGAGTTTCCACACCACCAACAGTCTAATGTGGTACTTGCTCATACTTTTGTAGAATCTCTTGATCACAATACAAAGACTTTGTTAGATTCAGCCACAGGTGGTCAATTGCTGGAGTTGACTTCTGATGAGCTGTACACACTATTGAACCGCATAGCACAAGGAAATCTAGAGTGGCATTCAAATTCTAGAAGTTCCATAAAAAGAATTGCGAGTGTGTTAGAGGTGGACCAATTCACAACCTTATCAGCACAGGTTTATGCACTACAAAATTTGATCAACACATCATTTAGTAGGAAGAAGTTGGGAGCAGCACAACCTGCAGCCATAGTCAATGCCGTCCAACAAGCCACAAGATGTGTGAGGTATGCAGAAATAATGGCCATTCAGTGGCCATATATGCTTCAAATACGAAATTTGTCATATATGTAGGCAATTATCAAAGGCCAAATCATGGGAATGCCTACAACGTGAAGTGGTAGATTCAGCTAATAAATCAGCCATGGAACTCCCCATATCCATAAGCCCAACAAAGTTAGTCAACTAGCAACACAAAGGAGATGTTGAAGCAGATCCTAGCTAATCAGATGTAGTTTGCTACAGACCTAAAAAATTTACAAGTGGATACTAGAAGTTTAGAGTTGTAAGTAGGGAAGAATCAGAAAGCATTGAATACTAGGCGACAAGGTGGTTTTCCAACTGACATAGAAACTCTAAAGCATGTTATGGCAGTCACCTTGAGAAATGGTAAGAAGGTTAAAGGAGAACTTTCTAAGGCAATAAAGGAGGTAGATGCTGATGTGGTAAACCAAAAAATAGATGATAAGGTTGCTGAAAATTCAAGGAAGTCTGAGTACTTGAAACCAAAAGTTGTTGAACGAGAAGTGAAGAAGACACTGCTACTACCCTTCCCTCAAAGGCACATAAAAGCAAATGAGGATCCCCTGTTTAAACAGTTCATTGATACATTTAAAGAGCTTCATATTAACTTACCCTGTGTTAGATGTTTTGCAGAGTATGCCTAAGTATGTAAAGTACTTGAGGGATGTGGTTGCAAAGAAGGTGAAATTGCAGGATATGGGAGCAATAACACTCACTGAAGAGTATAGTGTGGTGATGACATAGAGAATCCCCAACATATTAAGAGATCATGGGAATTTTGCTATCCCTATTCAAGTTAGGAACAAAGAGGTCCATGAACTGAGTGACATAGGGGAGAGCATTATTTTGATACCCCTATGAATGTTTAAGACATTAGGCTTGGGAGAGTCAAAATCGACCAATGTGGTATTGCAGCTGGCAGATGGAACATTTACACATCCTGATGGAATACTTGAGGATTTCATCATAAAGGTTAGTAAATTCATTATACCTGCTGACTTTAATTGTTCTTAATTTTGAGACAGATAAACAGGTACCGATTATCTTAGGGCATCCATTCTTAGCAATCGGAGAGGCCTTGATTGATGTTAGAGAAGGCATACTCAAAATGAGGGTAGATGATGAAAAAGTGGTATTTGACGTTTAAAAAGCACCTATTAAAAATTCCCAATGCAAAGATTTACATGTGATAAATATTATTGAAGAGAAAAAGTATGGGGTGGTTAATCCACCAAATACCTTTTCGAATTACCTGATTGAGCAGGCCAAGTTGAATCTATTGTTTCCCAACATGATGAAGGTTTAAGTGAAGAGATATTTTGACCTTAAGAGTGCAAACTCAAGAGGTCTGAAGCGAATAAGAAAATAGCTCCCAAAAGGAAGTAAAAGGGTGAAGGAATATGGTTGAGTTGATATGGGTCATACCGCGACACTAAATCAGGAGCTTCTTGGGAGGCAACCTAAGATAAGATATATTTTTTTTTAGTTTTTATTTCACGTAGTTTTTGTTTTTGGCTGAGTCACAGGTTAATGGAAAGTCTGAGTACCCTAAACTTGAGCTAAGAAGCATGGCAGAAACTGAGTCTAGGGTCCCAAGGATCTCCTTGATATGTAAAAAATGCTACTAGCTAGTCCTAGAGGCCTCATGAAGTATTTATATGTCTTACCTTTGAATTCACTTTGGGGACAAAGTAGATTTTTAAGTGTGGGGTGGGGAAATTATCAAATTTTGGCTCAATTTAATTTTTTTTGTTTAAGATGTTCTTGTTGGTACTATTTTTGATTGCATGGTGCAAGTGTTTTTTTTGGTAAAAGCATGTTGATTGTGTGAATTACTATTTTTGAGACTCTTAGGCTCATGTTTATGAATCTTATATTTGTTGGTTTAAATTTGAGTTTATGCTATTATAAGGTTGGGAGTCTATGATGATCCTATTGAGTTGAGCATGAGCCATGTGTGTGTGAGATTTTTGGTATATTCCTTATTGCATGTGATGCCTAGAACTTGCCCAGTGTGTGTGTTAAGCGAAATAAAGAATGTGGTTTTAGTAGATGATATAGGCATTTCTTTGATAGCCTTATGTTATACCTTCTATGTGTCCTACCCTTATGCATAATCCTAGTTAACCCCCCATTGAGCCTTTAGCTTTTTCTTTGGCAACCTCATGAGTAGCATAATCCTTTCTTTGATAGACCATAATTTGATCCAAAAAGCTCCTAAGTGCTTTAATAAAAAAATTAATTTAGTAAGGATTTTGAGAAATTAAAGAAGAAAAAGGTGAAATTGATGCCCCAAGAAAATAGTTATTGGTGTTTGTATTTGATGTGTGGTGGATGGATGTGATATAAATGATGTTAGAAATATCTCCATGGTTGTGAAAAAAATGAGAAAAATTAATTCATGTGGTAGTAAACTATATGTCCGTTATGTGTTTGTGAAAATGCTTAAAAGAGATGGGGCAAAAATAAAAGAGATGGGGAAAAGTAAAAGAGATGCTTAAAAGAGAAGCATGTGTTTCTTTGATAACCTTATGTTATACCTTCTATGTGTCCTACCCTTGTGCATAATCCTAGTTAACCCCCATTGAGTATTTAGCTTTTTCTTTGGCAACCTCATGAGTAGCATAATCCTTTTTTTGATAGACCATAATTTGATCCAAAAAGCTCCTAAGTTCTTTAGTAAAAAAATTAATTTAGCCAGGAGTTTGAAAAATTAAAGAAGAAAAAGGTGAAATTGATGTCCCAAGGTAATAGTTATTGGTGTTTATATTTGATGTGTGTGGATGGATGTGATATAAATGATGTTATAAATATTGCCATGGATATGAAAAAAAGAGAAAAAATGATTCATGTGGAAGTAAACTATATGTCCGTCATGTGTTTGTGAAAATGCTTAAAAGAGATGGGGGAAAAAAATAAAAGAATGGGCTAGACAAAAATGGTGTAATTTGATATAGTTCATTGCGTGTAACTTGGGAATTCTTTGTGAGAGTGAGCATAATTTGATTCTTGGACCCATTACGTTATAAATTGCATTATTGTGAGTGATTATGGGTAACTTTCTTGTTGTGAGGGGCACATGTTTAATGAATATGGGTGATTTGTATGATGTCCTTGATTGAATGATAAGCATGAATTTTCCACTTATGTGATTCAATTCTTGAGGCAAGGATGTTTTGGATTAGTATTTACGAGTTTTCAATTGTTTATATAACATGCTTTGTGTGGAAACTTGCATTTCGTGTAGTCATTGTAGTACTAGCTTGCGTGATTTGTATTTAGTAGAAGTGTAGAGTCACCTCAGATTTTGATGCTTAATGTAAAGAGTTGTTCGAGGATGAACAAGGACTTAAGTGTGTGGTAATGATCTGAGGTAGTTTTATACACTTGTGTATCATTATTCTAGCTTATTTCGCCATGTTATAAGAGCAATTCTTGTTCTTTATGTGTTATGTCCAAGTATGTCATTACAATGTTCAAAGTATTTTTCAAACAAGTTTGTGCTTAATTAAGTTTGTGCTTAATTGAGTCATTTAGAGTTCAACCCGAAAAACTAGTTTTACTAGCTTGAGCTAGTTGTGTGTCTAGTTGGTCTCGTTGGATGCTAATGTGTTTAATTTGTTCCAAATGGTTTAAATGTATAATTATGAGTGGAACAACTTGTTTATAATGTGCAAAATTCAATTTGATTAAGTCTAAAGTCAGAATAATAAGTTGAAGCTCATTGCGAATTTGTCTTATCTTAGCTCTTGTTTTGATTTGTCGTTGAAAATATTGTGTTATTTTGATCTTTAATATGTTGTGTATGATATTTTAGGAGTCATTATGAGCTGAATACGAAGATATATTGATGATTTAAAGGCCGAAAATTTATTAAAAATACACTACAAAAAGTATGGGCAAAGAATAAGACGTTCTACACTTAACAAAAATTTTAGAAGCAAATTCCAGTAAGTCGACGTGAAATAAATGCATCGCGTTGATATTTCCAGTCCAAACAGTCAAGCGACATGTTTGTTGACACATCGCGTCGGTGTGTTCAAGCAGTGTCAAATACAATTTGCGCCGACACGGATTGGTAGCTTAATCCCATTTTCAATATAATAATACAATTACATATGGAGGGAATCTTACATGGAATTTTATGGAACTCGTCCCATTTACCTAATCCCACTGTTATTAGTAATATAATAGAATATATATATACAGAATACACCTGGACACGGGAGAGGCCTTGGAACATATTTTGACCACCAGAACACGTTGGTCAATTCGGTGAAAGTATTCTCGGTGGCTGCTACAGCTTTTATTAAGTTTTAATATTTTTATTTAGCTTTTAATTTTTCATATCATGTATTCAATTATTTGGATCATGATTATGAATATTATTAGTTAAAAACCCTCTTTCTGGAGTTAAAACTAAGAACATGATTACTATTGTTTTGGATTTATTTCGATTAATTTTGCTTATCATATTTGGTTGTTTATTTATTCTTGTTATAAGTATTTTAAGGATTTGTGACCCTTAAAATACATATATTGTCGATCTTTTGATCTCGAGAGAGGGAATAGGGAGATAGAACATGACAATAAATAAAGTTTTGGTTTTTATTCTTTTATAAAATAAAGAATTAAACTTAGTGTCTAGGACAGGGATGTAGTTAGATGCCTTACTTGATTCAAACGTAGGATGATAGTTTTAATTCACTTAATTGGATTATTACGTCCCCATTCAATGATGTAGTTGTAATGTCCATATTAGGTAAAAGATTAGAGGTTGAGAGGCCATGATCATGCAATTAACCCTACGAATCAACAACCAGGATAAGCAAATTAGCGAATGAAATTCAATAACATAGTATGATTTTTCGAAGTTCTTTAACCCTGGGCTTTCTTCCATTGATTGTTCCAAGTAATTTATTTTTATGCATTATTTACTTTCTTTTTAATTTCCAAACTTTCTTTTTGGTTACTGTTGCACAAAATTAGTCTAAACTGTGAACTAGAATTAAACGTTGTTAAATCAAGTCTCTGTGGGATCGATATTCGGCTTTCTTGAAGGCCGCTGTATCACTTGATAAGACCACGTACACTTACGTGTGTGCTCGAGCGCTGTCACACACATTGACAGAACTTCAAAAGTACTAGTCTCCAGCTTCACAACTGACCTGACACCTTTTTGTCTAAAGCATCAGCCACACCATTCTATTCCCTAAAGCAGTGCACCACTGTTGGACTTCTGATTCTTCTTAGACTTGACCTCCAGTAAGCAGTAATAGCATTGTAATGTATGTTTTCTATATGCAACATTGAGATGACCTCCAAAAAAGTCAATATTAATTTCCACAGGCGGAATCTGATGGTCTTCCACCAATTGAAGGCCCTCATTAAGGGTGAGGAGTTCCATATGGTTATTAGTGGGACATTGGAATCCTTTAGAGAATATCAACACCCAACCCCTAGAGCATTACAGATTAGTCCCCTTATCCCCCTTCCCAGGGTTCCCTAAATAGGAACTACCTGTGTGGAGTTTAAAGTGGACATATGGAGGTGTCTAATGAGCATTGATGTTAGAATAATGAACATGAAGGGTGGCGTTGCTAACCAGGTGGTTAAATTCAATCACTTCAGCGTACCTCTAATTAAAAGAAGTTTTTTCTTTACTCTTTTTGAAAGAATTAAAATTCCTATTCTTCAAAATAGTCCAAAGGTAGAAAGGAATGATGGTATGCCAATCAAGCAGGTTGTTGAATTTTTTGTTCTTCAGCTTAGCCAAAGTGAGCTCCCATTTATTGGGGTAAAAATCCGAGAGAACAATGTTTAACTCATTAGGACTTTTGGAGAAGAGAACACCCTAGAAATTATATATAATGGGACATTCAAGGAACAAGTGGGTGATATCCTCCAAATAATGGTTACAAATATCACAGTTAGGATAAATAGGGATTCCATATTGGAGAGGGAGGCTTTGGTAGACAGACTATTATGCTGGGCTAGCTAGAGGGAGGTTTTAATTTTGGGAACACTTAATCTTTCAAAACCAAAAAAAATTCCCTTTAGTTTGATTCGTGGGACCAGCTTTAGAGTTTAAAATAACAGAGTAGGACCTTTTACTAAAGAACAAACCATTTCCATTCAGACTCCAAATAAGGTGGTCAGGGGGGATACTGAGATTTTAAATGAAGGAACCTTGGATACCAAAGATAATTGTAACAGCCCGAATCTGGTACCCAGAATGCTACACGGTGCTCATGACCCCGAAGGACCACAAGCTAACCCATGACTGATATCTGTACCTGTATACTGCATAGCATACTGTATGATTTTTGAAATATAAACTGAAAGGCCATAAGTTTCAAGACTGTAACATAACTAATAAAGATATAACATCTGAATAGGGTATGAAATACCTAAAACAAAACTGAAATAACATAATAGTCTGAACATGATAGTCTGGAAAGCCTCTAACTGACTGAACTGTCTGAATAAGGACTTAATGTGACATCTCCCCAATTAACTCCAACTAATAAATTACTTAATGAGATAACAAATAAATGATCATTTTCTTGAGAGATGAGTACTTACTGCTAACTCACACTACTAAGATTGGAATGCTACTGATGTTCTAGAGCTCGTGCTTCTGAACCTACGGTATAAGACACCATAGAGCAAATACGTCAGTACTTTAAATGTACTAGTATGCATATAAGGAAGGCTAAATGAATGGGGTTCAGATGCATGAACACTACTAGCTAACGGACTAATATGAACGTGAGAATATATTCCTGAGTATATAGTAACTACATTTGAGATCGTGAAAACATGAATTTACTGATAACTAACATGACTGATAATAGAGTTCTGATAGTAGGTGTAACAGATAACATGAGTGACTGTATCTGACAGTCCTAAATCTGATGGAACTAGCTGAGTTCTGTACTATTCTGAGTTGACTGTATCTGATAGCCTGAATTCTATAGAACTATCTGAGTTCTAATACTGAGACTGATTAACTATATTTGACAGTACAAATTTTGCAACTTAAACTGTGGGAAGTAGTTATCTAACCGTCATGCCCCTAATAAGCCATTATGGATGAGTTGGGGTCCAATCAGTAACCCCAATTGGAAGGGCGTCAATACCGCACCACTAGTAAAGACAATCCGCGAGTAACCCTTATATAATAGGTAACTCTAGTAAGAATGGTAGGAACCCTCATATAACAGGTTAAGCCACCTTATCTACCCTCATATAACAGGCTATGATGTCTCAACCTACGCTAGCTACGTAGTTCTAAAATGCCAGGATTACTTCTAAGAATCACACCCTCATATAACAGGTGAGTTACCATCCTTGGGTTCACTAGGTGCTAATTCCTACTCCCATCTGAATAGATAATGAACATGATTAACTGAACTGGACTAGACTGAATTCATGGAGTTTTATTAGCTATCAGAATACTATTGAGATTACTGAATTACTAAGCTTTCATGAGTCACATGACTGTCTGGGTTCTATGGACCATGGCTTGACTGAGGATATTGTGAAAACATGACACTAAATCTAGGCACACAACTATATTTTTCAGGTACAAATACCCCTAGGACTTGATGGAAGGAAACTGACAAGGCATGACAATATTAAATACATAACCAATATCAACAATCCATAATACAATAGTTGGAGATATTTCATGGGCATTTGATTATCATATCTTGGTACATGAATAAGATAGAATGTATACTTAGCATAATTTCATAAGGCTAACTCATGAGCAATCCCACAAGCAATTGCAATACATAAGAATAACATGGATGCCATTTTGAACAGAAGGTTAAAGCATACATTGTCATTTGGGTCACAATTTAGCTATAATGCATAATTTTTATTCCTTTAGGCATTTTATCAAATACCTTACATGCACAACTTAAGGCATACGTGAAGTCATCAAATTTTACAAATCATAAACCACCAAATTCATGGATTACAATTTATATGCTAACGTAGTTTTCATAATTTCACATAAGGATCCTAGCAAGGGAATCAAACAATAGCCATCACAAAAATTGAGCAACCCATAAGATAATAATCATGATTTATAATTTAAAATAGGGTTCTTGATCTTTATGGATGAAAGGAATTCATAAATCAACACAACACATACCTTATTTCTTGATTTAGTGAAGATGGAAGTAGAAACTTTCTTGAAATTGAATCCCCAATTAAAACCCTAGATTGTTCTTGAGAGAAAATTGAGAGAAACTAGTATATTTTGGGTTCCAAATAGCTAAATCTCATGATAAAGGGCTTAAATAGGGGTAGGAAATTAACCTTTTTAACCCTGGATGTGTCTTTTCATTTCAGTAAAATTTTCCCAGATTGGACCCCTGGCGCGATGTGGCGCTATTGTGCCGTGTCAGTGGAATTTGACAACTGGGAAATTGAGGGATAGCGCGATACGGAGCCATCGCGTTGCCATTTCATTTGTGACCTAGAAGTTTGGTGCGATGCGCCACTATCGCAAACCCTTACTGGAATTTGACAATTGCCATTTTCTCCTATGGCGCGGTGCGCCACTAACTAATATGATGCTGTTTTACGATGGAAACTTGAAATAGTCATAACTTCTTACCCGGTTATTGAATTTAGGTTAATTTTATATCGATGAAAAGGTTATTGAATTTTCCAAATGATGAAAAGTGAAAATCTGGAAAATTCCTCGTGGAATAAATATAATTCAATTTAGAATATAATACTTGACATTCTTAAGACAAAATTAGTTAGGAAAATTTGGGGTATTATAATATACCCTCTTGGAAACATTCGTCCTTGAATGAGACTGACTGAGAGAGAAGAAACGATAAGCCGAAGTACACACTGAATATGAACAATGAAAGATGACTGACATAACTGACATTTCAGAGATTCATACTGAGCATGCATATCTGATGAATGATTTCATGACTAAGATGATGCATGAATACATGAATGGGAGTACTGGTAAGTTGATCAAATATATCTGATACGTGAATACATGACAAAACTAATTACAAGACTGAGATTTTTAATAATTGAGTCTTCTCATAAGAAGAATACATGTCTGATACATGAATACATTACTAATCTGATGCATGAATATATAAATGAATATGCAATGGTACTTAGTACCTAGTTTTAAAAAATGGAATCTTGAACATGAGGCTGACACCAAGTCGTAACTGAAATCTGGAAATGAAAACTGAAAAAATTAAGGAAAACTTTTACCTTGATCTTGATCTGAGTCGGCGGAAAAGAGATGAGGGTACTTAGTACACATTTCTTATTCTTATTCCCAAGTAGCTCCCTCAACGGACTGATTTTCCCAAAAATTTTTGACTAGAGGGACTTTTTTGTTCCTCAGTCTACGAGTCTGGTAGTCTATAGTTTTGACTGGAATCTTTTTATAAGAGAGGTTGTTCTAAACATCTATGCTCTGAATAGGGACTACAACTGCTGGGTCACCTATACACTTCTTGAGCAAAGAGACATGGAAGACTGAATGAACTGAGGCTAGATCTGAATACAGTTCGAGCTCATAAGCTACCTTACCAAAGTGACTGAGAATTTTGAAGGGACCGACATATTGGGGACTGATCTTTATCTTTTTACCGAACCTATTCACTCCCTTCATGGGAGAGATCTTTTAATAGACATAGTCACCAATCATGAACTCGAGATCCTTTTTACTCACATATGCATAAGACTTCTGTCGGCTCTGAGCAACCCGAGGTCTTTCTCTGATCAATTGGACTTTCTCTAAGGCATCAAATACTAAGTCAGGCCCTATAACTAAGGCCTCACTAACTTTGAACCAAATGATTGGAGATCTGCACCTCCTACCACAGAGAGCTTTGAATGAAGCCATCCGAATACTGGAATGATAGCTATTATTGTATGCATACTCAATCAAAGAAAAGTGGTCATCCCACTACCCTTGAAATCAATTGTACATGCCCTTAGCATATCTTTTAGGGTCTGAATAGTCCTTTTTACTCCTCTGTCTGAGGATGAAAGGATGTACTGAGATAAATTTGGGTACCAAGACCCTTTTGGAATACTTTCCAAAAAATGAGAGGTGAACTGGGTACCTCTGTCTGAGATAATAGATAACGGAACATCGTGCAACCTAACCAACTCTCTGATATAGAGTTTGGTGTAATCCTCTACTGAATAAGAGGTATGAACTGGGAGGAAATGAGTTGACTTGGTTATCCTGTCGACAATGGCCCAGACTAAATCATGCTGACGACGAGTTTTAGGAAAACCCATCACAAAGTTTATGTTCACTTTTTCTCACTTCCAAGTAGGAATAATGAACTCCTGCATAGGTCCACTAGGCTTTTGATGCTCTATCTTAACCTACTGATATGTAGAGCACTTAGCCATAAACTTTGCAACATCCTTCTTCATCCCACTCCGCCAATAGATCTCTCGCAAGTCGCGGTACATCTTTGTGGCCCTTGGATGAATAGAGTAGTGCGTACCATGCGCTTCCACAAGAATTTGCTGCCTTAAGTCATCTACAGCTGGAACACACAGATAACCCTGATAATGCAGAACACCATCTTCCCCTTGGGAGAAAACCTCCACTTTCTGATCCTTAACTGACTCTTTCAGTTTGACTAAACTGGGATCTCTATCTTTTTTTTTCTCTTACCTCAGAAACTAGAGATGATTCTAAACTACTCTATACGCATATATCACCCTCCTCTGTATCGACTAAGAGAATACCTAGTCTGATAAGATGATGGACTTCCTGAGCTAACTTCTTCTTATTGTCCTCAACATGAGCAAAACTACCCATAGACAGTCTAGTGAGAGTGTCAGCCACTATATTGGACTTGGTTGAATGTAAAGGATACTCATGTCATAATCTTTCAAGAGCTCTAACCACCTTCTCTGATGAAGATTGAGATCTTTCAGAGAAAAGACATATTGAAGGCTTTTATGATCTGTGAACACATCTAAATGAACACCATATAGATAATGCCTCCAAATCTTTAAGGAAAATACTATGGCTGTAAACTCAAGATCATGAGTCAGATTCTTCTCATGAGGTTTAAGTTGTCTGGAGCCGTAGTGTCCATGCTATATGAGGACATAATCCAAACCTATTCTGGATGCATCACAATACACTACAAAACCATCTGAACCATTTGGAAGACCTAGGAATGGAGCTGAGGTGAGTCGAGTTTTTAACTCCTGAAAACTCGTCTCGCAAGGATCTGACCACTAAAATATGACTTTTTTCTAAGTCAATCTAGACATAGGGGATTCAATAAAAGAAAATCCCTCAACAAACCACCTGTAATAACTAGCCAAACCTAAGAAACTCCTGATATCTGATGGAGAGACAGGTCTGGGCCAGTTTCTTACCGCATCAGTCTTTTGAGGATCAACCTTAATGCCATCACCAAAAATAATATGGCTAAGGAATGCTACTGACCTTAGCTAAAATTCATACTTACTGAATTTGGCGAACAACTGATGATTTCTGAGAGTCTGAAGTATAATTTTGAGATGGTCTGTATAATCATGCTCACTATGGGAATAGACTAGAATATCATCTATGAAGACTATTACGAATATGTCCAAGTACTGCTTGAGTACATGGTTCATCAAGTCCATGAAAACTGCTGGGGCATCGGTAATACCAAAGGACATGACTAGGAATTTAAAGTGACCATACCGAGTACAGAAGGCTATTTTAGAATGTCACATTCTCTGTCTCTAAGCTAATGATAGCCAGATCTGAGGTCTATCTTAGAGAAATAACTGGCACCCTAAAGTTGGTCAAAAAATTCATCGATTCTAGAAGTGGATACTTGTTCTTGATCGTGACTTTATTGAATTGATAGTAGTCTATGCACATTCTGAGAGAACCGTTTTTCTTTCGCATGAATAAGACTGGTGCACCCCACAGGGACACACTGAGTCTGATGAATCCCTTATCTAAGAGATTCTTCAACTGTTCTTTTAGTTCTCTGAGTTCTGTAGGTTCCATGCTGTATGGAAGAATAGATATAGGCTGCGTATCTGGAAGAAGATCAATGCCGAAGTCTATTTCCCTTTCGGGAGGAATTCCTGGAAGATCTTTAGGAAAGACATTAGAATATTTATTCACTACTGGGACTAATTCAAGACTGGGAGTTTCGGAACTAGTGTCCTTAACTTGAACAAGACGATAGACACATCATTTAGATATTATTTTTTATGCCCAAATATAGGAAATAAACTGACCTCTGAAAGCGAATACACTACCCTTCCACTCTAGGATGGGTTTATTCGGAAACTAGAACTGGAGTATTCTATTTCTGCAGTCGATTATAGCATAGCAGTAATGAAGCCAATCATGCCGAGAATGATATCAAAATCAGTCATCTCTAATTCGACTAAGTCTGCTGAAGTAACTTTCTGAAATATCATAATCGAGCAGTTTTTGTATACTCATCGGGCTATGATGGTTTTATCCACTAGGGTAGAGACTAAAAAGGGCTCTACTAGAATTTTGAGACTTTCTTCGAATCAACTGCTATATAGGGAGTAACAAAAGACAAAGAAGCTCCTGAATCTAGCAAAGCATAAATGTACACATGAAAGATTTATAACTACCAGTAACCACATCAATAAAATTTTCTTAATCGTGCCGGGAATGGAGAGCATAGAGTCTGTTTGGGCGTTGCCCACTAGTAGCACTGAAAGTGGCACCCTACTGATTTGGGCAACCGGACTGAGCTAAAGAATGGTTCTTCTGACACTGAGGACCTGGCTGAGGACAATCTCTGACTCTATGGCCTGGCTTTCTACATCCAAAACAAATACCACTGCCAGCTCAACAAATACCCTAATGGTGCTTACCACAAGTCTGGTAAAGAGGATAGGTGCAGGCACTGCTAATACTGCCCTGACACTTAGAGCTCGACTCTATATCATTATTACCCTCCCCGAACTTAGGAGTTGGAGCACTAGCTGAAGAAGGATCTGGAACTGATGACTTAGGATGAAAGTAAGAACGGTTTCCTCCTAATTTGGGCTAAGCGAAGTTGAAACTACTTGTCCTTGCTCTTTTATTATACTTCTTCCTCATCTTAATCTTTTTATCTTCTATCTACTAAGCATGAGACATAAGCCTTTCTAAGGTCATGTCACTATTAAACATTACAGACCTACACTCGTTGACCACACTATCATTCACCCCAGAAATAAACTTACTTATCTTGGCCTTGTTGTCTGCAACTACATGAGGGGAATATCTGGCCAATTGAGTAAATTTAAGAGAATACTCTTTTAGCATCATATTTCCCTACCTGAGGTTAATGAATTCTAATACCTTGGATTCTCTCAGATCTAGTGGAAAGAACCTCTCCAAGAATGTAGTGAAAAACTTCTCCCACTCTATAGGCCCTGCATTAATTGACCTTTCTGACTTCCACTGTTTAAACCAAGTGTGGGCAACATCCTGCAACTGGTATGTAGCTAGCTCAACACTCTCACTAGGAGTAACCCCATGATGTCTATAACCTTCTAAACTTTATCGATGAATTCTTGAGGGTTCTCATCTGACTTAGACCCGAGAAAGGATGGAGGATTCATTCCGGTGAAGTCCCAACTCCTGGCTGCAGCTGAATTAGCCACTGGGTTGGCCGAAATGATAGCTGGTCATTCATTTTGAGCAGTAACTGACTGAGTAATAGTAGTGAATGCAGCTTTAAACTCTGCATGAGAAATATGTTAGCCCAAAGGTTCTTCGGGCTGAGGGGCTGACTGATTCCCATTTCTTCATTTAGGAGGCATGCTCTTTAGAAAAAAGGTAGAAATGAATTAGTATGAGAGATTGACTTGAGATTATGCTCACTGGTACAATATGAATACTGAAAGAAGGGTAACTATTGCTAAAACAACTTATAAACTCCTGTACATAAATATGGCGTGCAACACACCCATGCACAAGACTCTACTAGATGCGGCTTTTAGACTTCCTAGGACTCTATTGAACCTTAGGCTCTGATACCAAGTTTGTAATGCACCGGATCTGGTACCCGAAATGCTACATGGTGCTCATGACCGTGAAGGACCACAAGTTAACCCATGACTGATATCTGTACCCGTATACGGCATAACATACTGTATAATTATGGAAACATGAACTGAAAGGCCATAAGGTTCAATACTATAACATAACTAATAAAGATATAACATCTAAATGGGGTATGAGATACCCAAAATAAAACTAAAATAACATGATACTCTAAACATGATAGTCTGGAAAGCCTCTAACTGACTGAACTATCTGAATAAGGAGTTGATGAGACATGTCCCCAATTAACTTTAACTAATAAATTACTTAATGAGATAGTAAATAAATGATCATTTCCTAGTGAGATGAGGACTCAATGCTAACTTAGAATGCTGCGACTGGAATGTTACTGATGCTCTGTAGCTCGTGCTTCTAAATGTATGGTATAAGACACCATAGCAAAAATGCGTTAGTACTTTGAATGTACTGGTATGCATGTGAGGTAAGCTGAATGTATGGGGTTCATATGCATGAATAATACTAGCAAACTGACTAATATGAACGTGAGAATACATGCCTGAATATAGAGTAACTATATTTGAGATCGTGATAACATGAATTTACTGATAACTAACATGATTGATAACTGAGTTCTGATGGCTGGTATAACTGATAACACGAGTGACTATATCTGACATTCATGAATCTGATAGAACTAGCTGAGTTCCATACTGTTCTGAGTTGACTGTAGCTAACAGTCCTAAATTCTGTAGAACTATCTGAGTTCTAATACTGAGACTGATTAACTGTATCTGACAGTCCTGATTCTCTAACTGAAATGCTGGGAAGTAGTTATCTAACCGACATGCCCCTAATATGCCATTATGGTTGAGTTGAGGTTCAATTTGTAACCCCAATTGAAAGGGTGTCAATACTGCACCACTGGTAAGGACAATCCGTGACCCTTATATAACAGGTAACTCTAGTGAGAATGGTGGGATCCCTTATGTAACAGATTAATCCACCTTATCTACCCTTTTATAGTAGGCTATGGTGCCTTAACCTACACTGGCTATGTAGTTCTGGAATGCAAGGATTGCTTCTAAGAATCACACCCTCATATAATAGGTGAGTTCCCATCCTTGGGTTCACTCGGTGCTAATTCCCACTCCCATTTGAATAGACATTGAACAAGATTAACTAAACTGGACTAGACTGAATTCATGGTGTTCCTTTAGCTAACGGAATACTATTGAGATTACTGAATTACTGAGCTTTCCTGAGTCACATGACTGACTGGGTTCTATGGACCATGGATTGACTGAGGATATTGTGAAAACATGACATTAAATCTAGGCACACAGCTATATTTTTCGGGTACAAGTACCCCCAGGACTCGATGGAAGGAAACTGACAATGCATGACATTATTGAATACATGACCAACATCAACAATCCATAATACATTAGTTGGAGATATTTCATGGGCATTTGATTATCATATCTTGGTACGTGAATAAGATAGCATGTACACTTAGCATAATTTCATAAGGCTAACTCATGAGCAATCCCACAAGCAATTGCAATACATAAAAATAACATGGAAGTCATTTTGAACATAAGGTTAAAGCAAACATTGTTATTTGGGTCATAATTTAGTTATAGTGCATAATTTCTATCCCTTTAGGCATTTTATCAAACACCTTACATACACAACTTAAGGCATACGTGAAATCATCAAATTTGACGAATAATAAAACACCAAATTCATGGATTTCAATTTATATGCTAACTTAGTTTTCATAATTTCACATAAGGATCCTAACATGGGAATCAAAAAACAACCATCACATAACTTGAGCAACCCACAACATAATAATCATGATTCATAATTTAAAATAGGGTTCTTAAGCTTTACGGATGAAAGGAATCCATAAATCAACACAACACATACCTTACTTCTTGATTTAGCGAAGATTGACGAAGAGACTTTCTTAAAATTGAATCCCCAATTGAAACCCTAACTTATTCTTGAGTGAAAATTAAGAGAAACTAGTATATTTTTGGTTTAAAATAGCTGAATCTCATGTTAAAAGGCTTAAATAGGGGTGGGAAATTGACCTTTTTAACCCTGGATGCACCTTTTAATTTCAGTGAAATTTTCTCGAATTGGACCCCTGGCGTAACGCGGCGCTATCATGCCGTGTCACTGGAATTTGACAACTGGGAAATTGAGGGATGGTGCGACACGGATTCCTCACGTTGCCACTTCATTTGCAACCTGGAAGTTTGATGCGACGTGCCACTATCGCAGACCCCTACTAAAATTTGACAATTGCCATTTTCTCCTGTGGCGCGGTGCGCCACTAACTAATATGGCGCTGTTTTACGACGGAAACTTGAAATAGTCATAACTTCTTACCCTATTATTGGATTTAGGTGAATTTTATATCGATAAAAATATTATTGAATTTTCCACATGACAAAAAGTGAAAATTTTGAAAATTCCTCATGGAATAAACATAATTCAATTTAGAAGCTAATACTTGACATTCTTAAGACAAAATTAGTTAGGAGACTTTAGGGTATTACAATAATAGACTAGGGAAACTGATGAGGGATATCAAAGAACTTCAAATCTCTACTATTGCAGACATCATACACCTTGATATTGGATTGGAATATACCGAGGGGGACTTGGATTTGATATCTAAGAGGTTTAGGTTAGGGATCCATCTGTCATACCAAAAACTAATTTTGTCCCCCTTATGAATAATTTATTGAGCTTGTCTTAAGCAGGGATGGATATGTTCTTCCAGGTCCTAGAGGAGTTGGGTATACAGTTGAGGTTGAGGCTTCCATATTTATTCCTAAGAGTCTAAGTCCAAAGACTACTTTGGCTATGGGCATATCTCCAGACAATACTAGTAAGCATAGTGTCATTTTTAAACTTAGCTTTTTGGATTCCTAAACATCCTTTCATTTTAGGGAGGGTGATGGTGTCACAACATACTATATGCATTTTTATTGTCTCCAAGGTAGTCCCTCAAATGAAATTCTTTTATGATCTATTTAGGGAGAGGATCCTACTAGGAATAAAGATGTATTGCATAACATGGGTAGGGATGGTATTGAGGGAGGCTTTGGATAGAGTTACCCTATCAGATAAATTCAGAAATTGTGTCTTCCACCCAACCAGTTTAGTGTTAAGGTTGTCAATAATGAATTAGAATTATCTTTGGCAAGGTTTAGAATGGAGGATACGAAATTCTAGGTACTTCCCAAAGGATTCTTTTACTTGAATGGAGAGGATATTGGCCATAGAATCTTTCTCTTGAGAGGAACAATTCTTAGATAAAATCAGCTTAGATTTTGAAAGGTTGATTTTCTAATCAAAGTGGAGATTGAAAGAATTGAGGGAATTCCTGATGGTGGTACAACTACCTATAGTGGCCTTAGAGAAAAGAGTAAGGTCATCAATAAAGAAAAGGTGGGATAACTTAGTAACGTTGGTTCTTATTGATGTTTCGACATTTGATGGAACATTTTGCATCTTTTACATAATTGCATGTTTTTAAGTAACTATTAAAGTATTTGATGCTGAATTTTACTTGTTCTCAAGAAAATGGCTCAGAACAAGGAATAAGTTAGAAAAGTAGGAACTAAACACATGTGACGGACCTAGTGATGAACCATCACCCTGATGATGGGCAATTGATATGTTCGTCAGCCTAAAGTAGAATGACCCACACACTGGAAGTTAGTGATGATTCAGCTGACGAATCATCAAGCTTGCGATGGACCTTCACTGTGTCTGTCAGGCTAAAGCAAAATGGAAAAAAATTAAGGGTCCCAGTGATGGGCCATCAGGCTTGTGATGGACCATCAGTATGACTGTCAGACTTAAATAGATGAAATGTAGATCAGATTCCCATTGATGGAGTGGGTGATAGACCATTAGGCTTGCGATGGACTGTCACGTTGGCCGTCAACCGATGATGTGGCAACCTGTGTTTGAATTTTTAATTCCCACTTTTTGGGAGCCTATAAATACCCAACTTAGGGTTAGATTAGGCACCTTTTGGCTTTTGAAAACAATTGTAATAGAGACTTCATTAAGAAATATGTTCATACTTTAGGATTTTATTTTTATTCACCATCAATCTAAGATTTGGAACAATCTCTTGTATCTTTGTAAGTAATTCTGAATTGTTTATGAAATATACAATGGAATTCTTTTCTATTACTATGTGTGGCTAAAACTCCCATAACCCTAGTTATGGGAGCCTTGGTGTGATTCAATTTTAGGATTGTGGGAATGATTAAATCCTGTAGATTAATCCAATTACATAACCTTCTCTTTATTTTAATGATTCTTCTTGGTTGAAAACTCGGAGGATGTACCTATAGACATCACTTGTTTGAGTAAAAAAAATGGCTGTTAGGAAAATAGAAGAGTTATAAGAAAATCAGAGTAATTAACCTTTAGTTTTATGGTTGATGCCTTAACAGGATCAACTCCTTGAGGATTTAATTGATTAATTATATTCACTCTTTAAGTTCAAAATAATTAAATTGTAATCATCTCTTAGGGCTAATAAACAATTAGATGGATTTTATGGCACAATTAGCCTTGCAATTGGATTAGTTAAATAGAGATTTGAGATAACCTACAATCTTTATTTTTGAAACACCTTGGCGACCATAATCCTGGTTACTATTTTTCATTGATTCTAATTTTGCAAACTAACCACTAGCTCATGCACTGAGTAAACTTTAAACAATCTCTGTTGATAGTATAACCACTTTTATTTCTGGAAACTTTTGATTAACAGTTAATTAATAATCATAAGGCTTAGTTAACACCATATTCCCTGTGGGATTTTGACTCCAACCTAGTTGGGTTATGTATTTGACAATGACCATTTGTAGTCTTTTAGGAGAGTTGTAATTTGGGTGTATCAAATTTTGGTTCCATTACAGCACTAAGACACTTGATGGCAAAGAAAGATGCCAAATTGAAATTTATCAGATGGGTGTTGTTGCTGCAGGAGTTTGACTTTGAAGTCAAAGACCAGAAGGATTGTGAAAATCAAGTAGCGGATTGCCTGTCCAGATTAGAGAATGATCATTCCACTATAGAAAATCTAGATATTGATGATTCTTTTTCGGACAAGTAAATTATAGCTGTTGCTTTTGAATTAATACCTTGGTATGTTGATTTTGCTAATATGTTTGTTGGTGACATTATTCCAGAGAATCTATCATTCCATCAGAAGAAGAAGTTTCTCCACGATGCTACTAGGTATTTCTGGGATGAGCCATACTTGTTCAGACGCTGTGTAGACAGTATCATTAAAAGGTGCATACCATAAGTTAACATACAAAGCATTTTATAAGCGTACATGATTCCCCGGTTGGGGGACATCATGCAGGTGATCACACTGCTTGGAAGGTTCTATAAAGTGGTTATTACTGGTCGTTACTTCATAAGGATGGGTATGATTTTGTTAAGAAATGTGATCAATGTCAAAGGAAAGGTTCGATCTCCAAGCATCATAAAATGTCAATAACGAAGATGATGGAGGTGAAATTATTCGATGTATGGGGAATAGATTTCATGGGGCCATTTTTAAGATCCTATTTCCACAAATACATCTTGTTCATTGTGGACTATGTGTCCAAGTGGGTTGAAGCTATTGCCTTAGCAGATAATAAAGGAAAAAGGGTGATTACATTCTTGAAGAAGAATATTTTCTCATGCTTTGGAGTTCCACAAATGATAATAAGTGATGGAGGATCACACTTATGCAACAAGATTTTTTGGTCTACCCTATTGAAGTACGGTGTGAAACAACACAAACTGGTCACTCCATATCACCCACAAACTAGTCGGCAAGTCGAGGTTTCAAACAAAGAAATCAAGGCAATTTTTGCCAAGACTGTGAACGCAAATAGAAGTGATTGGTCACGGAAGCTTGATGATCTCTGTGGGCATACTTAATGACTTTTAAAATGGACATAGGAATGTCACTGTATTAGCTTGTTTTCAGTAAAGCGTGTCATCTACCAATTAAGATCAAACATAAATCTTTGTGGGAACTCAAAAGGTTGAACATGGACTGGAAAGAGGCAGTGGACTTGAGATTAGAGCAGTTGAAAGAAATGGATGAGTTTCATATTAATGTATATGAAAGAGCTGATTTATATAAGAAAAGAATGAAGAAATAGCACTACTAAAGAATCGAGAAGAGGGACTTTTAGGTTGGTGAATGGATATTACTCTTCAACTCGAGGATTAAGCTCTTCTCTGGTAAGATGAAATCGAAATTGTCTGGGCCTTTCAAAATTACTCAAATCTATTTATCTGGAGTAGTTGAGTTGGAGAATAAAGATGGGAGTGTCTTTAAGTTAAATGGGAAATGAGTCAAATAGTAAATTGGTCTGATGGACTCGATAAAATAGTTAAGTATAGTTTATCTTGATGAAGTTTGAGTAATCAAGAAAACTAAGTCGTGTCGCGATATTAAATCAGGCGCTAGTGGGTGGCAACCCGCAATGTGTTGTGGTAGCATGTAGCTAAGATTACTTGTTCTTGTATAATTCATTTAGTTTTTAATTGTGTAGGATTTGTGCTTCAGAAAGAAAGAATTATACAATCTGATAAGGTATGACAGAAAGATTGACGAACCATCAACCATCCAACGGGCTATCGCAAAAGATGTCAATTCAATGGTAAATTAAGCAGCATTCTGGTTAAGGTGTGATAGAAGAAGTGGATGACCGTCAATGTGCTGACAGGCTATCAGGTTCTGGTAAGGGTTGACGGCAAGATCTATGGGTCATCACATCTGCGATAGACCGCCACTTGTACCATCAACTTGAGTTGGCCAACAAGTGATTCTAGTAAGTCACAATGGCTTAATTGATAGACCATCAGTCACCTTACGGACCGTTAGAAAGGTCGTCGTAGAACTTTTGGGCTCGAATGACTGGGTCGGTATAAAATGGGTCCAAATAGGTATTTGAACCAACCCAATAATGATTTAAATGGATAAAATAAATCAGTTACACGTATGGTCCTATCTATTCAACTCCAAAATCGTTTAAAACTTATGCATATTCATTCTCTTTAAATTAAATCCATCCCCTCAAAGGACTTTTCAGTTTCTTTTCTCCCTTATTTAAACTGCCATCCATCTCTTCCATTTTCATCAGTCTCCAACTTTAACTTCTTACTATTTAAAAGCATCACATTATAGTTGTTCAAAGTTCGTGAAGTTCTACGAAGTGTGAATAATAACATCAAGAATAATTTATTCTTCTAAACTCTCCTTTTTGTTTAAAATGTTGAGCACGCCAATGGGCTAATTTTTAGTGTTCTAGAGAAATTATTGTTGAATGTAAGTGTTGCATTGAAAGAATTTGAATGAAGGTTTGGTATGATCTGGTTGGGGTGAAGTCTGAGTAACCCGTGTTTTAATATGACTAAAAATGGTTTGGAAGTAGGATTTTTAGAGTAAAATTTCCAATATAAATCCTCGGTCAGTCAGGTGTTCGACAAAATGCCACAAAGAGGCATGAAATTGAAAAGGAAAAAGCTAACGGCAAAAGTGGTGGGTTGTCAACCTTGTGACAGACCGTTATAAGGGCTTTCACCAAATAAAAAGAGTGAATATGTTCTGTTAAGCTGCGATGGACCTTCATTCACTTAACAAAACATCAGCCTAACCATTAATGACTCACCGCTTTGCCTACTAAAATATAACGGGTAAAACGATGGACCGTCAGTCACCTGATGGATCATCATTTTAAAATAGTAACCATTTTTCTTCATTATTATAAATTGATATCTCTTTTAATTGAGTGGTGTGATCTTATGTTCCATCTTCAGGCACTATGACTCATAATCTACTATCAAGAAGAGGTGGTGGGCCATCTTAACAATCCCGAGATACCACCACTTCAAGGGGCAGAGCTGAGCATGAAAGAGATAATTAAGCACCAGCTTTCAACACTCACCAAAGTGAAAAGAATAAACTAGAACTCTCCCAATCTGATGAGGAGAGTAAAAGTGATAAAAGTAGCAACACGAGTTTTAGCCCTGAAGTGGAAGGGGTTAATGACTTAAACCCCAACCCAATTGGGGTGTCAGAACCTGAAGAAGGAGATGTGACCTATAGTAAGGATCTATTGGTACGTGAATCAACCAGATAAAAGGTTGAGGATGCAAAGAAACATTTCTATGATAGGATCCATCCTACTCAAAACAGACCCATGAAGAGGCCCATTGCAGAAGAGTATCAGATAGTCACGTCTGATATTCATGACTACCAAGATTTTGAAAGGAGGTTTAATGAACATGAGCTAGCATGCTTGAGCAAGACTCTAAGGTCATTTTATCTGAACTTGGTATGATAATTATTTGCTAATTACTTGGTACTATTGAAGAAAGATTGTCCTAAAGGATCCAAAATTGCAAACATGAGGAACAAAACATAGGTTCCTGTGTGAAGGATGACAATTGATATTTCTGAACACACAATCAACAGGATGTTATTTTGTCCAGACTATGTAGAACCAAACATCACACTAGAATTGGAGCATCGTATGACTATAACAACTAGCCAAAGGCCTTGACTGTCTAGGTTTATCATAAATGATGGTAACCCATCATGTCTTTAGAGCGAAGAACAAATTGAAAAGTCGTCCCTAAGTTTTAGAGAAAAATTTTGGTGGGACATAGTCAAATTGAGGTGATTCCTACCGGAGGAGATGCTACCTTAGATAATTAAAGAGTAGTGTTGTTGGCCAGTATGATTAAGGGGTTAAAGATTAACTTTGGTCAAATAATTGTTGATGAGATGTTTGTTTGTGTTCATAAGACAGCAAGCGCATCACCATTTCTGTGCTTGATCACAGAGCTATGTAGGAAAGAAAATGTACCTATAATTAGAGGAGTGGATAATGAAGTTCGAGCATTTAGAAGTCAAGACTTTGAGCAGCCAAAAGATGATTCTAAATTCGAGATGCGAGTCCATAAGCCGCCAGCATATGAGACACATACTGCATCCACTCTAGGGACTTCAGATGTGCCTTCAGGTATGTCATTGCCAATAGTTACTTATGTTCCACAGGGTACTTCTGCAGGCTCAGAGTTTGTACAACTAGTGGGAGAGATATCGGACACTACTTCTATACCACCGAGATATTTAAAGTACAGGTTGACTCAGGAGAATTTTGCAAAAATAGTGAAATCACAAAAGAAGTTTGAGCTACAACTGTGTGCTTAGGTGAAAGAATTCAAGCCATTTGTAGATAAAATTATAGTCGAAGATGTTAAACCATATGAAAACTTACATGCTAGGATGGATGATAAAGAAGCATAAGTACACAATAGGTTGAGGGAGCTATCAATTCCAGATTTTGCAAGGTTCATGGCTGAATTCAGTCAAACACAGGCTAATACTGCTGAGTTGAAGAAGCAGCCACCTATAATGACCCGAGACTAACCCCTAGTTGTCAGACAGTGCTTAGGACCATATTTGATCCCAAACTAAACCTTGTACTGGCATAAATCATAAGCAACTGAATAAAATACATAAATCTGAACGAAATAAGCAAAAGATCAATCTTTTATGAATCTGATCAATACAAAGCCATATAAAAATGATTTGAACTCTGCTTATACAAAATAAAACTGCAATTAAATACATTAGTTCTACTGACAGTCTATGAAGCCTCTACTATACTGACTATAGGTATCTGGGACACGACTCCAGCTACCACTAATCAATACACATGAGTAAGAAAATAAAGTACATAAGTAACATGTAATTGAAGTCCCCGAAGTAGGAGAACTCATCATCTACTGGCTTGAATCTGCAACTGTCTAATCGTGATATATAGACTACAACTGATCTGGTAGCTACATTATTAAATAATGTTGCACATAGACGTATATGTGGATCAGTACTTTTGAAATGTACTGATCATGTAAGGGTGAATCCATTAGTAAAAACTGTAACTAATTTTGCATATAACTTGTTAAGAATGCATGCTAAGTGTAAATGACTCAGATTGGCTTGAATAACTAAAAGCTAAAAATCATGAATGATGAATAATAAAGCATACTATATATATCTTGTGAGCCGTAACATTTAGTTCTAAAAGTTGTACTTTTACTCTTTCTATTAGTGGAATAAGTAGGACTGAAGTCAAGTATGTTTTCAAATAATGCTGGCTAAGTGTAAAAAGACTCACCCTTATCATCTGTAAACTGAAAGCTGAAAATCTCATAGATAATGTCTTATATAAAATAATATCTGAGTAAAATTGCGAGTCTTTACACTTCATTTCTAAAGTTATTATGTTATTCTATTTTAGGACATAGTAATTAGGGACTTTGGGAGGTTCTTCTAACCGACATAAACCATGTGAGTTGTCATGGAGTCCAACGTCTTGTTTCCCTATGGGAAAAACCTCACGATGGGGAGAGGTATCATACTCTTGCCAAGGGGTATAATCTTATCTTAAGTGATAACTGACTTAGCCGACTATGGGCACTTAATCTTAATCATATGGTGGCACATAGTTCTAGGGCATGAGGCCTTGCAATCATACCCAACTCAGTGCCAAATACTACTCCCATTCTTTTGCTCAGACTTTAGGAAATCCAATTTACAATAACACAAGGGTTTACAATGAAAATCAATTATGCTTGTTCTTTAAATCTCAAATTGTATGAACAATGTGGATTCCTTATCTTAGCTTAGGATCAAAAGATCAATTTCTTTCTTAGTTCTTGGCAAACAACTTACAAAAGATGCTTAAAATCATAATCTTCTTGAAATATTAATACTTATACTTAGGGCTTAAAATAGATGCTTTAAACTCATGCCAATTTATAGCAAAATGTCATGTTCAAATATACTTCCTGAAATAATTCAACAATATCAAGATATTGAAATCAAGAATCACAACATAATGCTTAAAACTCAATTGGAAATCTGAAAAATCATATCACACATATAAAGATGTGAAAATAGACATGTAATTCAACATTTAAATCACTTGTATCATCATAATCTTTAAATAATGATAATTGGGTATGAACCCTAATTTTCAAAATATGAAATTTTAAATAAAGATCAAGTTTTGGGCACAAGGATGAAAGGAGTATCCTTGTTCATAACCCCACATACCTTATTATACTTTATAGGATGTAAAAGCTTGACTTTGGAGCCTTGGGAATGTTCTTGAATGTTTTTCTTGAACTTCTTAGATTTGAAGCCCTAAATTCTTGGTTTTTCTTGAAGAAAAAGTGATAGAATGGATGATCTTGTAGAGGATTGATTAGGGTTTGTTCTTGAGAGTAAAATAGGAGAATAAGAAGATTGATTAGGGTTTGTTCTTTAAATCGTGTTTTTACGACCTGGGTTGAGGTGGAAAAAAATCCAATTGCCCCTCACTCATTTAAACCGAAAACTCGTAACCCGGATTGCGATTTGAAAACTCACCACAATGCGGTACAATCGCGGTGGCTTACTGCCTTACACGAAAAATGCCATAACTTTTCACTCGGGTATCGAATTAAGGCAAAATTGATATTGTTGGAAAGCTGACTCAATTATCTGTAATTTGGTGGGTATTGAGATGAAAAATTCTATATACATCAAAAGTTATACACTTTCAAATTTGAACTTTGTAGAATCGAAAACCAAACTTTGGACGAATCAAAGGATCTTAGCTCAATTTGGCACTAAGTGATATCTATGAACATTCTTCACCTAATAAACACTTCACACACTAGGATAAAGATCATGACACATGCATTCAAATTATAAATTAAGAACATGGAAAATACACCTTCACTGCGATGTGCCAAGACTGCCACTGATATAGCCACCCCGACGCGGTGCAATCGCGGTGAGCCACTATTTTGGAAATCCAAATGTGACCCAATCCTTGTACGAAATATCCAAAACTTACCTGAGATATACTTCTTACAACCTTGAACATGAATTAACTAAAAAACAATCGTCTAAGAGCTCGGAAGGTCAACTCAAAATTCCTCGAAGTTTGAAGGTCTTAAAAATGGCTAAGTCCTCAACACTTAGTGAAAATTTAAATTTCTAGTGAAAATTTAGAGATCTAAACCCTTTAAGTATGTAACTAAGAGCTGAAACAAGCTAGGATTAGTATGGGGTATTACAATTCTCCCCCTTGGGAACATTTTTCCTCGAATGAGACTGGTTAGACTGAGAGTACTGTACCAAGGTAACTAAGATTATTAACTGAACATGCATTACTTGGAACATGAGTGCATAACTGAGTCTAAAACATGATACATGAACTAAATATCATGACTGAGCCGATTTATTGAATACATGCATTGACATGAGAATAGTTATAAGGCTAAGATAGAAATGAGAGAGTCAACTTATAAGTAACCATTACTTTAGGCTAGATTTAATTTTGTGAGGAAAAAATGAGAGGTTTAGGACATGAAAACTCAGGGTATTACAACATCTATCCCTTGGGATCGTTTTTCTCCCGAATGATACAAATTTGATTGAAATACTAAGGAAAGACTAAGATGATACACAGGACACTTACAGACTGAATCATGACTGAATATCTAAATATGAAACTGATGCATGATGCATGAACTGATCTGAATGCAAACATTACACACATGGAATGGCCTTACTCGTGAAACCTTGGGTAGTAAGACTAAACAAAAATTTGGAAATCTATAGAAGCTTATATGCTTTATTGCTAAACTAGATCGCAGGCTCTATGGACCTGACCCTACTGACTGCCTATGCTCAAATGGAGTATTTCTCTAATACTCTTCTAATAAATTCAAATAATATTATGGATAAAAGAATTGTGGGCATAATTTGAACAAGACATCTGGCTAAGAAAACACAACATTGATACAACTCTATAGCATGGAACATAAATATATGAATTATAATCTTGGATAGAATTATTAGGCCTTAGGCAATGCAACTTCTTACTTTCAAGCTTAGCAACACTTTTCAAATACTCCCTCAACTATAATATTCCCCTTAAATACCATACTCATTTGATTCAACTTAAAATTTTTCACATGGGCATTGATAAATCCATCTACTAAAGTCTAAACTGGACTAAATTCTCTCACCATGATTAAGCCTAACTTGAAATCACAAAATACAACACACTACACTATGATACTAGTCTAAACCACATGATTCAATCTTCTATGTCTCTTCCAAAGCTCACACCCTAAGCATAACATGCCTTACCACTTCTACGACTAATTCTGAACTCTTACTATGGATTCACTAGCGCATATTTCATTTCTCCACTTACATCCCAACATGACATTTAAGCCTATCATTATAGAGATATATGAACTTCAAGGCAAATACCCATAAAGGTATACTTCTCATATTATCTAAACCTCTATCAACAACAACTTTCTTTCACAATGATTAAGAATACTTACCAAGAATTCTCAACTAGTTATGACATATACCAATGATTTACCTTAATATTTCTCCATTCTTTAACCTTAGATCAAAAAGAAAAAAAGCCTTTCTTAATGAGGGTCATCAACTCCCTTTTATCTAAACCAATTCTTATCCATTATCATCACCACTATCTTAAAATATGACGAGGTTACTGAAGGACTAACACATAAGGACCTGAAGCGCGAAAGAATACTATACATAACATTAACACTTATCTGAGGCCAGAGGTATAAAATGTCACAACATGGATTCATTAAATAAATCTAAACTGAGGACATACATGATATAAACTAGATTTCACTAGGATCATGAGTTTCTGATAACTAATCATACTCTGAAACATGAGTTCATACTTATCATAAGCTATTCAACATAAGAATGGAGTTTATAGATTTATGAGGGATAACTTTAATCATAGGGTGAAGCTGTTACTTACTTACTAGAAGTGGAGAATAAACTTGAATACGCATGAAGTGTATAAGAACTATCCTTTGGCATGGATCTCTCATGCAAGATATGAATTTGGTGTGATAATGATTGAAATCCAAGGAATACTCTAGAGTAAGAAGGGGTCACTATCTCATCACAACTCTTATTCACAAGTATCATAATCTAATTCTCAAAACTTGATTTGGTTCTTCACTCTACCATCTCCCCATAGATCAAAGCTGATATTCTAAGATTATGGGTATATTCCTTTTCCTCAAGATTGAGCCATAATTTCTTTGCTCTAACGGTCTACACATAAATGCTACACTCACAAGGATAAACTATATTTTCAACTTACTCACTTCATTCTTGGACACCCTTTTAGTGCATACCACTCTTAACTCCCTTTAGCTTCAATGGTCATCATCATAGACTTACACTCTATTAACTCAACAAATATACCACCTAACATTAACACATAAATCACTTTTTTTCCTTCATAGTCTACTAATATCATACCTCTAAACTTATACTTTCCCTAAACCATAAGAATTGAATTCTTACTTAAAAACCTCACCACCAACTATCCATAACTCCTCAACTTAGCCATTAGGAACACCTTGCACTATATAGCTAGACTTCTTCCACTTAACCACTCAAGGGTACTATTAACAACACACAACACTTAATAACCTTTGAAAATAATACAACCACATATCACCTTGGGCACCCCTTTACATTATAATTACAACATCATACTAAATTATGAATAAATGAACTTAAAATATTGCATACACTGTTTAAGCCAACTAGATCACTTTCACACAACTAGCCACACTAACCAAGAAATCATTATTTCCACCCTGATGATCTTCTACTATTCAATCTTAGTGTCTATTGCTAGGCATGATTAACAACCCAACCTCATATACTATTCTCACTTGGAAGCTATAAAATAAAGCATCAAGAAACACTAGCCCACTAGAACCTTATAACAATGATAATTGATCATAATCATATGGTAGGTCTTATTAAAATCTGCTAGCATATCCTCTTTCTACACATTATGACTATTTACCCATCTATACGCCTAGTTAATTCCATAGTTCTATAAGTTTCAACTAAAATCATTTTTTCAACCTTAGGGGAAGCCTAAATTAACAATACTTAACCACCAAATACTCTATTAATATCCTATACCTTTCTAACACCATAAATACCACCGATAAATCCTTTCATACTTCAAGAAAAAAATAATTCACCTTAAATAATAACTCTTTCTCTACCTTCAACTAGATAACACACAAGAATATATCACCTCAACATAAACTCAATAACATGTATCAGTTTATCTCTATATTTTCTATTAATAATCTTTCTCATTTTTCTTGTCACTACACTTCTAAACCCATACTTCTAATTATAAGAAGGGCCTACCACTTATGAATCATAATACTCAAGGTCATAACATCCCTCAAATGCAAACTTTATTTAACACTTTAGGTTCATACTATCTCCTCTCATGAGCACTATCTGGATAAAAGGAGTTAATAAGAAATCTGAATACATAACATATTCGGTCTTAACTGGACAAATCATAGGGATGAGAACAAAAAATTTTCAATTGAGAAACATATAACAAACTAGCGAGCTCCTCTCAAGCCCCTTGTCTGACTTCTGAAATTTCTGATAGTAAATTTAAGAGCATCATCTTAGGAGGAACTAAAACTTTCTAACCATGTTATCTCAAGAATAAGTCATAGATAAAGGATTATGGAGTAACACAATAATTGACAAAAGTTTCTGAGAGAACAAGTTTACAGCATGATCTAGAGTATGAAAGAAAGGAGAAATTTCTTAAATTCCCTATAGCCTTTTAAAGAAAAGTATAGACGTCTCCATACTATTCCATAAGACTCAACTAGATACGCGTTCATAGACGCCCTAGGACACTTGAACCTTGTGCTACGATACCAAGTTTGTAACGGCCCGAGACTATCCCCTAGTCGTCACATGGTGCTTAGGCCCAAACATGATCCCAAGCTAACCCTTGTACTAGCATAAATCATAAGCAACTAAATAAGATTCATAAATCTGAACAAAATAAGTAAAAGATCAATCATTTATGAATTTGATCAATACAAAGCCATATAAAAATGATTTCAACTCTATTTATAAAAAACAAAACTTGAATCAAGTATATTAGTTCTACTGACAATCTATGAAGCCTCTACTATACTAACTATAGGTAGCTAGGACACAACTCTAACTATCACTAATCAATACACATGAGTAAGAAAATAATATACATAAATAACATCTAACTGAAGTCCCCAAAGTAGAAGGACTAATCATCTATTGGCTAGAATCTGCAACTGTCTGATCGTGATATATGGACTACAACTGAATTGGTACCTACATTATTAAATATTGTAGCACATAGACGTATATATGGATCAGTACTTTTGGAATGTACTGATCTTGTGGGGGTGAATTCATAAGTAAAAGTTGTAACTAATTTTGCATATAACTTGTAAAGAATGCATGGTAAGTGTAAATGACTCACATTGGTTTGAATAACTAAAAGCTGAAAATCATGAATCATGAATAATAAAGTATACTGTATAAATCTTGTGAGCCATAACACTTAGTTTTAAAATTTATACATTTACTCTTTCTATTAGTGGAATAAGTACAACTGAAGTCAAGTCTATTTTCAAATCATGCAGGATAAGTGTAAAAGGACTCACCTTTATCATCTGTAAACCGAAAGTTGAAGATCTCATAGCTAATGTCTTATGTAAAATAATATTTGAGTAAAATTGTGAGCCTTTACACTTAATTTCTAAAAGCTATTATATTATTCTACTTTAGGACTTAGGAATTAGGGACTGTGGATGGTTCTTCTAATCGACATAAACCACGTGAGCTATCATGGAGTACAATATCTTATTACCCTATGGGGAAAACCTCGTAGTTCTGGGGCATGAGACCTTGGAATCATACCCAACTCGATGGAAAATACTATTCCCATACTTCCGCTCAGACTTTAGGAAATCTACTTTACAATAGCACAAGGGTTTATAATGAAAAAAAGTTATGCTACTCTTTCTTCAAATATCAAACTATATGAACAATGTGGATTTCTTATCTTAGCTTAGTATCAAAAGATCAATTTCTTTCTTAAATCTTGGCAAACAACTTATAAAAGAGGCTTAAAATCATAATCTTTTTGAAATATCAACACTTAGACTTAAGGCTTAAAATCCATGCTTTAAACTCATGCCAATTCATAATAAAATATCATGCTCAAATATACTTCCTGAAATACTTCAACAATATCAAGATATTTAAACCAAGAATCACAATATCATTCTTAAAACTCAATTAAAAATCTAAAAAATCATATCACACGCATAAAGATGTGAAAATAGAAATGCAATTCAATATTTAAATCACTTGTAACATCATAATCTACAAATAATTATAATTGGGTATGAACCCTAATTTTCAAAATATGAAATCTTAAATAAAGATCAAGTTTTGGGCACAAAAATGAAAGGAGTATCCCTGTTCATAACCTCACATACCTTATTATACTTGATTTAATGTAAAAACTTGACTTTGAAGCCTTGGGAATGTTCTTGAATGCCTTTCTTGAACTTGTTGGATTTGGAACCCTAAATTCTTAGTTTTTTTTTAAGAGGAGGTGATGGAATGGATGATCTTGAAGAGGATTGATTAGGATTTGTTCTTGAGAGTAAAATAGGAGAATGAGAGGATTAATTAAGGTTTCTTCTTCAAATCTTATTCATGATGCGATACAATCGCAGTGGGTTACTGCCTCACACAAAAAATGCCATAACTTTTCACTCGGGTATTAGATTAAGGCAAAATTGGTATCATTTGAAAGCTTACTCAATTATCTACAATTTGGTTAGTCTTGAGCTTAAAAATTATACATAAATCAAAATTTATATAATTTCAAAGTTGACCCTTGTAGAATTGAATACCAAACTTTGGACGAATCGAAGGATCTTAGCTCAACTTGGCTCGAAGTGATTTCTATGAACATTCTTCACCTAATAAGCACTTCACACACTAGGATAAATATCATTACACATGAATTCAAATTATGAATCAAGAACATGGCGAATACATCTTCACTGCTATGCGTCAAGGTTGCCACCGCTATAACCACCGTGATGCGGTGAAATCACGATGAGCTACTATTTTGGAAAGTCAAACGTGACCCAATATTTGTCCAAAATATCCAAAAGTTATTCAAGACATGCTTATTACACCCTTGAACATGAATTAACTAAAAAACGACCGTCTCGGAGTCTAAAAGGTCAACTTAAAATTTCTCAAAGTTAGAAAGTCTTAAAAATGTCGAATCCTCAACACTTAGTAAAAATTTCAAGACTTAAACCCTTTAAGTGTAAATCTAAGAGCTGAAACAAGCTAGGATTAGTATGGGGTATTACACCACCACCAAGTACATTTAATCCTACATTGATGGTGATTGATGAAGAAGAATGTCTTGTAGACTTCATGGGTAGGCCACTCAAGGATAAAGGTAAAAAGATTGATGAAAGTAGTGACACAAAATCAGAGAAAAAAAAGAATTAGATATAAGACATCGAAGCAAAGAAATTTAAGAGGAGCTCTGAAAAGATTAAATAGAGATGAAGACCAGAGAAGGAAGAAAGTTGCGGATGAAGCAGCTGAGGTGTCCACTAGTACAACACGAGAAAGTAGGCACATACCATAGTCGGTGCCTATTCTTATACCTGCCACTGAGGAGGAAGCTGTGTTGAGTACCCTAGTTACTGAGGGGGTTGTTGCTGCTGTATATGAGGCTAAGAAGTCCTCGCCTGATTTGACTGATTCACAACCCTAAGGGCTTTTTGAGTGTTTTGCGACCTTGTCCTTAATTTTTGATGCATTGAGAAAAGCGTATTTTTATTTAGTGGGGATGGGGTACTTGTTATGTGGAGTAGTTCACCATGGGGTTTTTTGTTGCATGTGTTCTTTTTCCTCGTGTGCTATCTAGTAGAACCGATAAGTTTAGGATTTTTTTTGTGTAATTTTGTGATTATAAATATGTTCTATCTTTTATTAATATTTAAAGTGTTAAATACTTTTCATGTGTGAGAGAATAATGATTTGGTAGAAAGCTGTGAACTGAGATTTATGAAAATATTCCCTTTTGTCACTTATTGTACATACTGTATAATGATCAACCATTGTGGATCTATGATTGGCATTAGGGTGTTGAACTAGAGAAATCATAATCATATTGGTGTAAGTCCAAGAGTCTGTAATATGAGTATTAGTTCATTGCTAGTGTGTGTGAGGATTTGATGCATTTCTTACATTGTGTGGATAGTGAGATCTTGCCCAGTTTATTTGTGTAGGATTATGGTTGATTAAATAGGATAGGATAACCGACCTCCCTCGAATATTAATCCACTTAGCCTTAAAAACCCTACTAAAAAGATGTAAGTTTGATCCATTGAACTACTTTTGAGAATTTGTTTTTATTTATTTATTCAACCCCTACGATTCTTATTTACTTTTTTTTTATTATTAACATCTCATTTTGGCCCTAGTCCCTCCTTGTACATTGTGCACCTCAACTCAGGCAAAAGGCCTAAGTTGAGAGTGGCTACTATTAGGAAAGTTAATAATTTAAAGCAAGTAGTTTGAGTTATGTAAATATGTCTCATCCGACCTTGGTCTTTTCGGATAATGTGTACCTCAACTGACGACATTAACATAAGTTGTGGCTGATGTAGACTTGTAAAAAAAGGTGTTTTAAGACTCTAGGAGGAATAGTATAGATTGTAAAGAAAACTGAAAAGAAGTAGTCATGGTGAGTAGCATGAAAGTCAAGAAGGGTGAAGTCATTATCCGAACTCACCATCTCAAAAAAATTCCTCACCTGTCATCGAAGCCTTATTACAAGATGTAAAAAATCCTATTTGATCCTTGCTAATCAATCGTAGGCTGCATAAGATGATAAGGGAAAGCTTATGGGTGTATCTAACTTGTTTGAAAATTTTCTCGTGAGAGTAAGGGTTCTATTTATTAGTTTGCAAGTTAAATGAGCAAGTGTGGCAGATTTCTTTGAATGTGAGGGAAAATTGAGCTGTACTTATCATTACTAATTCTTTGAGATTTTGTCCATGAGCATGCATGCATTAAATTATAGAAAAATGCCAATTATGGACCCTTGTGTGTTGAGAGTTCATGAGTAAGGTGCAAATTAAGTGGTTGCTTAATACGTAGTTCAACATATGAGTTCCAATCATTGTTCTTGTTATACACGTGATATGGTATTGAGTTTCTTGAGGACAAGCAATTGTCTTAAGTTGAGGGTATTGATGTTTCGGCATTTGACAGAACATTTTGCACATTTTACAAGGGATAATTGCATGTTTTTAAGAAACTATTAAAGTATTTGGTATTGGGTTTTACTTGTTCTCAGGAAAATGGTTCAAAAGAAGGAATAAGTTGAAAAGTAGGAACTGACCACATATGACAGACCAAGTGATGGACCGTCACTCTGATGATAGATGGTCGTTGTGTACATCAAGCTAAAATAGAATGATCGACACTGGAAGTCAGCAACGATTTAGCTGATGGGTCGTCACTACATTCGTCAGGCTAAAATAGATTGGAAGAAAATTAAGGGTCCTAGTGACGGACCAAGTGATGGGCCATCAGTCTTGCAACGGACCATTACTATGACCGTCAGACTTAAACATAACAAAAGTAAATTAGAGTCCCATTGACGAACTGGGTGATAGACCATGAGGCATGCGATGGACCATCACTTTGGCCGTCAACCGATGATGTAACAACCTATGTTTGAATTTTAAATTCCCACTTTCTGGAAGCCCATAAATACCCAACTTAGGGTTAGATTAGGCATCTTTTGGCTGTTGAAAAAATTATAATAGAGAATTCATTAAGAAATAAGTTCATACTTTGGGATTTCATTTTTATTCACCATAAATCTAAGATTTGGAACAATCTTTTGTATCTTTGTGAGTAATTCTGAATTATTTATGAAATATATAATGGAATTCTTTTCTTTTATTATGAGTGGCTAAAACTCCCATAACTAGTGTTATGAGAGCCTTTGTGTGATTCATTGTTAGGATTGTGGGACTGATTAAATCCTGCAGATTAATCTAATTGCATAACCTTCTCTTCAGTTTAATGATTCTTCTTGGTTGCAAACTCGAAAGATGTACCTATAGACATCACTTGTTTGAGTAGAAAAGTGGGTGTTAGGAAAAGAGAATAGTTACAAGAAAATCAGAGTAATTAACCTTTAGTTTTATAGTTGATGCCTTAACAGGATCAACTCCTTGAGGATTTAATTGATTAATCATATTCACTCTTTAAGTTCAAAAGAATTAAAGTGTAATCATCTCTTAGGGTTGAGAAACAATTAGATGGATTTTATGGCATAATTAGCCTTGCAATTGGATTAGTTAAACAGATATTTGAGATAACCCAAAATCCTTATTGTTGAAGTACCTTGACGACCATAATCCTGGTTTGATGTCTTTCTTTGATTCTAATTTTGCAAACTAACCACTAGCTCATACACTGGGTAAACTCTAAACAATCTTTGTTAACAATATAACCCCTTTATTTCTAGAAACTTGTGATTAATAGTTAATTAATAATCATAAGGCTTAGTAAACACCATATTTTCTGTGGGATTTGACCCCAACCTAGTTGGTTTATATATTTGACAACATCGCTTACACTATTTTAGGAGAGTTATAATTTCAGTGTATCACTGATGGATATAGGGTGCTAGTTAAGGATATCCATTTTATTATAAATTATCCTAGAAAGGAGTTTCATACACATGATGAAAATATAAGGGGATAGCGGATCCCCTTTTTTGATACCCCTGGTGGGAGATAAGAAATCAATTCTTTCTCTATTAATCAAGATAGAGATGGAGGAGAAAGATATACAAGACATGATAAGGGAGCTATGTTTTTTAAGAAGATTGAAGAAGTGGTGGGCTTGTCTAATGAAGGTCTATTTTAGTCTGTCAAGGGCCTTTTCCAAGTCAATTTTTAGGATCATGATAGACTTTTTACCCTACATTTTTAGAAGTGGGAGATTAATTTTTTGATAATGATAGCATTATCTGAAGTTCTCCTATTTGAGAGGAAACTGTCCTGGCTCTGACTAATGATCTTGGCTAAGTGAGGTTTAAGTCTCCTAACTATGATCTTAGTGATGAGATTATATTAGGTATTGCAACGCTCAATAGGTCTAAAATTCCTAAGATTGCTGGTATTAGTACACTTAGGGATAAGTCAAAAGTAGGTGGAGTTAACATTAGCCTCAATCTGGTCAGAACTAAAGGTGTTAACATAAAATTTGATGATAGCTTTTCCTATAATGTCCCAGTATCTTTGGCACATAAATGGGTGAATACCATCAAGTCCATGAGCTTTATAGAGCTTGAAAGAGAAGAGGATTTTTTTTTAATTTCATCAGGGGTAGGAATACTATCAAGAATGGTATGATCCTCACTCCTGATGGAACCTCTAGAGGAAGGAGTAACCTGGCATTTCAGGTAAGAGGAATAGTGCTCGAGGTTAGAGTAGAAAGAAAGAATATGATTATTGATGGCTTCAGGAGAGTAAATTCAGTTCCCTACTATCTTTCTTAATGGCATTGGTCCTATTCCTCCTTCTCGTATTTAGAGTCAAGGTATGAAAAAATCTAGTATTAGAATCTCTCTCAGCAAATCAGTTAATTCTATATTTAAGCTTCCAGAATTCTTGGTCATGCCTAAGGATGGTGCCAAACTCTTTGTGTCCTTTATAGATCCTAAAGATAGTAGTTGTAGTTATAGAAGGAGGATCTTTGAATTCCAGCAAATCTAGCTAGAATTTTTTTTTTGGGTGGGAGATGTTCCCAAAGATATCCCTATTCCAAGTTTTCACTTGGGATTAAAATTTGGAGATGGCTTCAAAGAGGGGAATGTCAAGGGTAAAGGAACTATGGATAATATGGATGAAGCCAGTCCAGCCTGAATTATCTGTCCTGAATACAAGAAGTCTTAACTAAGCTAACAAGAAAAGGGTAGTGATCAGAGTGGTTTCTGAGAAGATGAGTGATATAGGCTTTAGGGAAAAGGTGGACCCAGGATTCATTATCCAAGCATCTATCAATTCTTTTAAGAATGAGCCCCCTTCTATTCCTATATCTCCTATTTGTCCAAGTATACTTACTTTCTTTGAACTCGACACTACTAAAAAATAGGAAAACAGACCACATGTGGTCGGTTTTCTTACATTTGCAACCAAAAAATTGACCAAAATGCGTGGTCGAAAAAAGCGTGGTAGCATTTTCTGTGGTACCCGTAGTATTGACCTCTAACTGGAGAACCCATAGTTTGTTTCCAGAACTCCTCCTCTACATCTTCACATATTGTTTCACCCTGACTTTCAGGAGGTTGATTACTAGGATACTCATTAATGAAAAACATATATTTGTCCTATATTCAAAGTAAAGTTAAAATTAATAGTAAAAAATTATTAAACTACTCATACTTGAATAATATCAACTTTGAGAAAAAGATTCATAAATACAAAATTTGATTCTTACGTGGGTAGCTTTTGCCCGAGACTCAACCCAGACATCTTCTTCAGTTGGATTCTTTTTCTTCCTTACATGGGTCGCCTCGAATACCTCATATTGTTGTATCTTCCTACCTAATTTTTTCTACATATGATAAAATAATTAATCTTCAAATAATTAAAAATTTAAATCGAAGAAAATAATTAAACCTGTAAAAGTTACATACCATTTTTTGCTCCACAGTAATCCGACTAACTGCCCCCGCAGTATGTAAAGAGACACTCTTGGATGATGCCCTGACTTTGTTTCCCTTGTTACTCAACACTTGGTATTTATTGCTACTCCAATAGCGAAGATAATCTTGCCACATCGGTTCGAGTAAAAACTCTGGTCGTACACTATTTGTTCTAGCATAATCCAATAGACCGTTCATTCTGAGTCTTGTTCTTCTATAAAAATTCTTCCGTATAGCAAAGTCATTTGTTTGATCCCACCAGAAATATTTCTACAATAAAAAACAAAATTTTAATGTTCAATTTTTTGTTCAAACAATTTTTTAAGTAGTCGATAAGTTAAATCATTACTTGAAATTCTTTAAACATTTAATTTCTATCAAATTCTGGAACATTTTTCCAATTAGTCCAATAGTTGTTAAAGTGCCAACAAATGCATTTAGTCGTACTTTTTGCAATTCCATCATCGGGCAAAAATCTACAACACAAGATCAAACATTAATTTTATAGAGCTTAATAATATAGTAAATGAAAAATGTATAATGTTGTTATATTTAGAAATCTTACCCTACTCCATATGGAATAATATACGACCTCCGATGAGCATCTCTGTCTCCGGGCTGCAGAACAAGTGCTGGTGGATGCACTAGCATGGGTGGATCTGAAGCGCCAGATGGTGTGCCTCCAAGATGAAGATCTGTCAACCCAATAGATCCAGCAGAATCACTGTGAGAACATGAGTGACTACTAGTAGAGGGTATTGCAGACGATGTTAGATGACCGTATGTGCCAGGAATTGTCTGATTGTACTGTGAAGGCGGTGGCATGGGTATGGGAGTAGAATGAGTCACTATAGACCCATGAAGTGGACCCACGTGCATAGGAGCATGAACTGAATAATGTGATTACCTAGAACAAGAGGGTCGTGCTGACACATCATCAAATTGACCCTCAGGTATATGAATACCTGACGGTTGTCTATAAGGTAGAGGTTGTTTTTCCTTACCTTTGTCACCTTTGTCACCTTTACCTCCCATTTAAATTATGTAAAGTTAACAAGTAGTTAGTTCTTACAAAAGGAATATAAGAAAACACCTGTGGTAAAACATTCTAAGTAACTAATTTCAAGTTACTAATTCACATTTCAAATCACTAAATCAGTATTAAAACACCAGTGAAATAGTTACATAACCATAACAAGTTTAGGATTGCTCCAACAACATGAGATAGACAAGAATATTTCTAACTACATAAAATTTGGAAAAGTGACAACAACAATCTTACATTGTATATTACATATCAATCTTAAACAAGAAACATAAAGGTAAATAGTACAAAGCATAAAAACATCAATACATAACAAATACAACCTACAAAAACTAATCCTCCTCTCCCAAAGATTATCCACTAAACCATTCACCCTCTTCAGAAGTTTTCTCATCTCCTACCCACTCAAGATCTTCTTCCACTATATTAACTTCTTCAAATATATTTTTTGGGTGGTTCAAACTATCCACTAAATCAATGTCCACTAACTGGTGATTAATATGTATTTCATTTTGATACGCAGTCTCTAACACATTCTCAACTTTTACCTGTCCTATAGGCTTTGTTTTGATTATAGCCTACCAATTAGACTTATCACTATGAAATGGATAAGGATCATAATACACTAGTTTAGCATTTTGTGCGAGAACAAAGGGATCGTAAACAGGATACGTCCTATTGTGCTTTACTTAAATGATGTTATTTTCCTTATGTACTTTTTTACCTCTTGTGCTTGGATTAAACAACTTACATCAAAAGAGGATAATTTTTTTATTGGCGAACTAGCATACTCCATTTCTATAATCTCTTGTATGATGCCGAAGTAATCAACATCATTATCACCCTTAACCCAAACACCACTATTGTTTGTTTTTCTTGTTCTGGAGTGTTCTTCGGTGGAAAATTTTAATCCATTTACTGTGTAATGGGACATTATGCGATCTTCAACTGGTCCAAAAGAAACATCTCTCAAGAACTGATCATATGCAGCCACATTTGGTGATTGGTATACCTAAAAATATTATACACAAACACACACACGCACACACACATATATATATTAGTTAAGAAATGTGTAAATTAAAATTTTTAGAAATATTAGTACACTTAGACACCTCATATATAAACCATGTTGCAAAGGATGCATACACTTGATTTTCATAGAATTGAGCCTTAGATGAACTGAAGATCCAACATGAAAAACATAATTATTTTCCTTAAGGAAATGAGTAAATAAATATGATATGTTAATATTTAATATCCTTAATTAAGAGAGGGCTCAACTTTTGAGCAATTCAGCAAGACATACAAAGTTGCTGATTTGTGCTCCATGGTAGTGAGCTGACGAAATATGGTCTTTTTAGCCTTACTACTAGATTGATTGAAAATTGATATTAGTTGAAAATGAGGGTCATTCTCATCTTCCTGATGACGATTTAGTTTTTTTCTTAAACAAGAAACTTCATCACCAAATTAGTATGAACAAAATTGAGACGTTTCTCTTGTAAGATATGCCTCAACTATAGAGCCTTCCACCCTATATTTACTTTTGGGACACCTTTTCAAATTTCCAATTGTCCTGCATAATCTTAAGATTAGATGTTTACTATATAAAAATAGATATGTATGAATTTAAATATGTTGCAATTTCTTACTATTCGTATGGATACATCCGCCTACTTTAAACTGGACCGCCTAGCTGAGCTTTATGGACAAGGTGAATGGGAATATGTTCCATCACATCAAAGAACCTAGGCGGAAAAATCTTCTCCAACTTGTTGGTGATAACAACAATATTACTTTCCATTCGAGCCAACTTTTCTTTTTTTAATTTGGTGACACATAAATCTTTAAAGAACAAACTAATCTCTGCTATCGATTTCCATATGTTTGCAGACAAACTAATAAAATCAATTGAAAGTAATTGTTCCGTGAAAACACGATGATCATGAATTTTTATTCCATGTAAGATTCCTTGTGCTATATCAACCCTCTTTCCCAAATTTGAGGCATATCCATCGAGCATATTTAAACTTTGGACCCACTCACATATTTTTTGCTTTTGGTCCAACTTAAATGTATAACTAGCCTTGGGTTTAAGAACATTGCCATTAGGCCCCTCCTGTAAGTGTAATTCTCTACGCTTGAAATATTCTGGTAAATCATGTCTGGCCTTAGGATTATCCTTTATCTTGATGGTAACATCCATAACTATGTTGAACAAGATATCAAAATAGTTCTTCTCAATATGCATGACATCAATATTATGTCTAACTAAATTATCTGGCCAATATTCTATCTCACAAAACATACTTTGCTTAGTCCAATTATGTGAAACATCATATCCATCAAGCCTATACAATGGTTTTTCGCTAACTTTTGGAAAATTCGGAACTATCTCCCAGATATCATGCCTAGATAACCTTGAAGGTAGACCATCATATTCAGTTCTATTCTTTCTGAATGCATTCGTGAGTCTCCTAAACTGACGATTAGGTGGCAAGAAACAATGATGACAATTAAACCATGATTTTTTTATGCCATGTATCAATGTGAAAGATTTTGCTTTTTCCATGCAATATAGACAAACCAAATTTCCAGCTGTCATCCACCCAGATAACATTCCATAAGCAGAAAAATCATTAATAGTCCACATTAGATATAGAGGCAGATTGAAATTCTATTTAAATGAAATGTCCCAAGTTTCAACCCCTTCATCCAATAAAATTTAAAGTTCATCAATCAAAGGTTGCAAGTAGACATTTATTCTGCTTTTTGGATTATGCGGTCCAGTAACAATACAATTTAGAAATATATATGGACTAGTCATTAATATTTTAGGAGGAAGATTATGCAGGGTGAAAAATATAGGCTAACATGAATATGGCGAAGCACCAATAGAAAAAGGTGAGAAACCATCTGCACATAATTCCAAATGAATATTTCATGGTTTAGCTTCAAAATCTAGATAAGTTGCATCAAAATGCTTCCAAGACTCTTCATCTGATGGATGGCACATAATATCAGCGAGCCATCTATTTTCACTATGTCATATCATATGAGAAGCTGAGTTGTTTGAAGCATACAACCTCTTCAACTTTGGTATTAGAGGTAAATAATGCATCTCCTTAATAACAATTTTATTTTCATGACAACCATACTTATTTCGAGGGTGTTGACAAAACTTACAGGACTCCAGGTTAGTATCTTCCTTAAAGTATAACATGCAACCATTTTCACAACAATCAATTCTAACCGTGGAGAGACCTAACTTTGACACCATTCTTTTTTCCTTATAGAAAGAATTAGGAACCTCTAAAGCGGGGTCAACTAACTCTTTAATAAGGTTTGTCATTGAGTCTATTCCTCATTCAGCAATATTCCAATCAGATTTAATACTTAATAATCTAGCAGTAATAGACAAATGAGAGTGAGAACACCCATCAAACAAATGATTACTAGAAGCATGCAATTGTTCATAAAATGACCCACTTCTCTATTGGGAACATCTTCAACATTTTTCCTAAAGCTGTCCCTGTGTTGCATCCCAAAAACATTATGCACCATTTCTGTCATCCTAGTATCCTGATAGTTATTATGCCCTGCAAACCTACTACTTTCACTAACAACAAAGATATTTTGCTCAACATCACCATGAATAGTATGCAATCTTAAAAAGTCCTCGTGAAACCCTTTTCTATAAAGATGATCCTTCACAATTTTTTCTTCTAAAATACTTGTACCATCATATTTAATACAAGAACAATGAGTTGCCTAAAAACGTGACCAAACATCAAGTGTCTTGGCATGTTCAATAAATCGATTGACACCTTCAACAAATTCCACCCTAAGACCCATTCTATTATCATTATTTCATTGATATATCCAGCTATAATCAGGTTCCATCTACACACTCAATCATATTCAAGTAATTAGTTCAAGTCACAAAAGTTCACATTTCAAGTACCTAAATTTAAAACAAAAGTCACATTGAATACAAAAATTCACATTTCAAGTACCTACACTTAATCACTTTCAAGTCACTAACTCACCTCCCAAGTTACCAAAGTAAACTACATTCAATACAAAAATTCACATTTCAAGTACCTACACTTAATCACTTTCAAGTCACTAAGTCACCTCACAAGTTACCAAGCTTAACAAAATTCAAAATGAAAAATTCACATTTCAAGTACCTATACTTAATCACTTTCAATTCACTAACACCTCCCAAGTTACCAAACTAAACTACATTCAAAATGAAAAATTAACATTTCAAGTACCTACACTTAATCACTTTTCAAGTCACAAAGTCACCTCCCAAGTTACCAAAGTAAATTACATTCAATACGAAAATTCACATTTCAAGAACCTACACTTCAATATTTTCAAGTCACTAAGTCACCTCGCAAGTTACCAAACTAAACTACATTCAAAATGAAAACTTCACATTTCAAGTACCTACACTTCAATATTTTCAAGTCACTAAGTCACCTCCCAAGTTACCAAACTTAACATAATTGAAAATGAAAAGTTCACATTTCAAGTACCTACACTTTAGCATTTTCAAGTGTCTAAGTCACCTCCCAAGTAACCAAACTAAACTACATTCAAAATAAAAAGTTCACATTTTAAGTACCTACACTTCAACATTTTCAATTCACTAAGTCACCTCTAAAGTTACCAAACTAAACTACATTAAAAATGAAAAAATCACATTTCAAGTATCTACACTTCAATATTTTCAAGTCACTAAGTCACCTCCCAAGTGACCAAACTAAACAAAATTCAAAATGAAAAGTTCACATTTCAAGTACCTACACTTCAACATTTTCAAGTGACTAAGTCACCTCCTAAGTTATCAAACTAAATTACATTCAAAATAAAAAGTTCACATTTCAAGTACCTACACTTCAACATTTTCAACTCACTAAGTCACCTCCCAAGTTACCAAACTAAACTACATTTAAAATAAAAAAATTGCATTTCAAGTACCTACACTTCAATATTTTTAACTCACTAAGTCACCTCCCAAGTTACCAAACTTAACAAAAGTAAAAATGAAAAACACTAATTCATAATTCAAGTAACTACACTTAATCACTTTCAAATAAGTAGAGGTGTTGCATGTCCATCTCACACCATAAAATCATCACAAAATTTCTATGGCTTTCAAAGCCTTCTACAGCAAACAAACCCACCTTAGCACTACATTTAGTGACTTTATTATAAGAAAATAGAAAGAAATCAACTTACCTTTGCTTGGCCTAAATTGAAGAGAAAAAGAGAAATGGTTAACTGATTATCTTGAAAAGCAAGAGCACTAAGCTTCTTTAAAACACCAAGTTGATTAGGTATACTTTCAATCAATTCATTATAATAAAGTTGTAATACTATATTAAATCAGAAAACAAATGGAGCTCAGTTACATGACATTTCATTCAACAAGGAATTTCAAAAAGACGACCAAATCACCTAATCGAGGCATTGTGAAATGATATCAATAACTAACAATAACTTATTAGCCTCCAAGTAGTATTATTAGTATAAACAACTGATAGCAATATTTTTCCAACAAGAAAAGTTTCCAAAATAATATTTGAACAAAATAATTAATCTTTGTAAGCTAAACCAGAGTTTTGGTAAAAGGTTGAATTAAGCAAATAATCAGATTTAAAATTAACAAGTTGAATCAGGAATAATGGATACCTATTGGATTTAAGACTTGCAATCTTTAAATGAATAAAGAATCAACCTAACACAATATATCAACTGCTTTTAGGGATGAAATGTAATATATTTGAATATTTGCACAACTTATACCAATAAATAAGTGGTAAAGACAAGTATAGAGCTGAAAAGTGACCTGAAAATTTATAACGTCGATGGCGATTGAGTAGCTGTCATCGTCAGTGGGGTACTTTCGAGTCCGGTGAGGTGCTATCAGCGACGTAGAGCTGCTGTCGTCACTGGAGCTGCTATAGTTGGTAATCAAAGCTACTGTTGTCATCAATTATCACCCTAAATGTACTATCGGCTGAGGTGTATGTGGGTATTTGGATTCTGAGGTTAGGTGAGGGCAATTAGAAACGAAAAATAGGTATTTTGATGGGTTGGGTTGGGTTAATGATCGGGTTTTAATATTGTTAACAAAATTAAATATAAGTGCTCGATTTATTTTTTTAAAAATGTTACCATCAAAAAGTGATACTTATGCTCGTCTTTTATTAAAAAATAAAAATTTTAATAAATTATATAATATTTATAATAATATACTATATACATCATATACACAATTTTATTACCACATAATAATATACAAAGGGAAAAGGGCAATTAAGATTGAATTGGTTAGGGTCATTAATGGGTATTACCAAAATAAGAGGTTGATTTATTTTTTAAAAAAATTATCATTCGAAAAATGAACACTTTTGGTTGATTTTTATTCAAAAATTAAAATTTTAATAAATTGTCTAATATTTATAACAACATCCAAATAATTTAATGCAATGTGTATATATATAAATCAGATAATTAGTTATTTTATCATCACATTAACACGAGTAGTATATTTCTTCAATCGTATAATAATATCAATGAATTTTGCAAATAACGATAAATTTTTGGTTAATTATCTTTTAAATACGATATTATATATATGTATATACCTCGTAATACAACATGTAAATTAGATAAATTATCGATTAATTGTCTTACGTTATACAACTTCAACAATATACGCGTGTCTACATTGACACAAGTAGTATATCTATTTCTTTAATAGTATGATATCAATGTATTATTCAAAATATTTTGATATATAGATTCAGTTATGTAGCTTTCGATTACTACATAAGTCACTACACGAGATATACATATATATGCGTATATTTAATTGGCTATCAACTTTCAAATACGTACTATATACATCACATACACGATTTTACTATCCCATAATAATATACAACGTATTTCATATATACTCAGATGAATTATCAGTTAGTTTATCTTATGTCATTATAAATTCACTACATAATATGTATATATACCTATACATATACACACATATACACACTATCGACTATCAAGTTCTAAATACGTACTATATACATCACATACATAAACGAGTATATTATTCCGTAATATAATGCGACATTTTTCATATACATACTTTGATGAGTTATCGATTAATTTAATTATATTACATTAATATAACTTCAACGTACAGTATATTATTACTTTTATCATTTCAAATCAAGGTATTCAATATGTTTGGATAGATTCTACTAGTTTTTGACTACATCGTTCATCGATCGGTCACTACATCATATATATATATATATATGTTTTTATATATCAACTCTTGAATATGTACTATATACATCACATCCACAAATATATTACCTCATAATACAACACATTCATTATATTCTGATGAATTATTTGTTATATATGTACATTACATTATTATAACTGCAATAGTAGCATAATATCGTTACGCCAACTGTATGATATAGACAGATTCATGATACAAAGATTATGTTTAACGTCATTTAATGTATATAGAAAGGAAAATATTTATTTTATATATTGAAACACAAGTAAAAGATAAAGATTATGATTAATGTAATTTATTTATTTTATTTGATATATTTCTTAGTATGATTATTTTACAAAATCTAAGTTTAAAAAAATTATATATTTAATTTTACATATAGTTATTTTTAATAAAAACTGACCACAAGTGGTCTCTTTTTAAAAATATTTTATTATATTTTTTTAAGTAAAAGCGACCACAAGTGATCGGTATCCTAAATAATTTTTTTTACTTTTTTAATTCCAAAATCGACCACTTGTGGTCGCTTTTACAAAATATTTTAAATTTAATTTTGAAAATAAAATTGACCATAAGTGGTCGCTTTTTAAAAATACCTTTTAATTATATTTTTTAAATAAAATCGACCACAAGTGGTCGGTTTTCTAAATAATTTTATTTTTTACTTTTTATTCAAAAATCGACCACTTGTGGTCGCTTTTATAAAATATTTTAAATTTAATTTTAAAAATAAAACCGACCACAAGTGATCGATTTTTAAAAATACATTTTAATTATATTTTTAAAATAAAATCGATCACAAGTGGTCGATTTTCTAATTATTTTTTTTATTCTAAAACCGACCACTTGTGATCACTTTTATAAAATATTTTAAATTTAATTTTGAAAATAAAATCGACCACATCTTCTTGCTTTTTAAAAGTAGTTTTTAATTATATTTTTTAAAAATAAAACTGACCACAAGTGGTCGTTTTTTAAAATTATTTTCAGGCGCAATTTTTAAAAATCTAAAAGAGACCACAAATGGTCGCTTTTTTTAATTTTTTTAAAAATAAATAATAATTAATATAAAACTTATTGAAATAATTATTTTGAAATTTTAAAATATAAAAATGACCACATGTGGTCGCCTTTTAAAAAAAACGATCACATGTGGTTAGTTTTTTTGCGAGCACAAGTATTGGTCGGTTTTTTGTGGTCGAAAAAATTATTTTTTTTAGTAGTGTTAGGTCAATAAGGTTACATTGGTTAATGCAATCTGAGAAGGCAGTGGCTCTAGTGATGTTAATGTTATTACCTCCTATATTCTCTGAGGCTTTATGGACCTCATTGAAGTCACCTCCAATAAGCCAGGGGTTATGGGAGTCATTAGCAATGGAACTAGCAAACTCAGTAAGGTTGGCCCAAAGTCTTTTCCTAACCTCAAAACTGTTACTAGCGTAAATAGCACTAAAATAAAATACCAAGAAGAGAGATGGTTAGTTACCTTCACAGCCACTTGGATTCCTTAAGTAAAAATAGCAATGTCCTGGATACCCAAAATAACATTATCCCACATAATTACAATCCCCCCAGAACTATCAGTAGCAGGGAACTGGATTTGGCTATTGAAACCAAGAGTTTCAGCAATGGTGTTGTGGTCAGATATTCTAGTCTCAAGAAGGGCAAGCAGAGAAGTCTTATGAATATTGAACATATACTGGCAATGTCTCCTAAACTCGACAGTGTTATCCCCTATAATATTTCATATTATTGAGGTCATTATGGAGTGATGTTCTGTTGGTGCGACACCTCTAGTGTTTTTTTACCCTGGTCATAAAAGAAGGAAGGCTGATATCAACTCCTTCCTCTTCTTGGAGACAGAAGTCATCTTGGTTGAGTACAAGATGCCTGTTCTTAGGTGGTTGAGTTCTATGTTAAACTTGTTGAGCTCAAGAGAAAGAAAAACTATCTGAAGCTTGTTGATAAGGTACTTGAATGTTTGAGAGATGGGTCTTTCTAGAAGAGTAATTTTTTCCTTTGGGACTTTTAGAGATGCCAAAATACTTTCCATTTTTCTGTTGTTCACTCTTAGGGCCTCCATGGTCTTGGATCTTTCCATTTTTCTCTAAAAATGGATAGAAAAAGAGGTTTGTGGGGATCAATTAGAATGGTAGTTGGGGGAGGGGGTCCCCAAAGGATTCTCCAAACCCATACACTTTTAGGCTTATGCTTATAGCTGTATGATATATGCCCTCTCTACCCACATAAAAATAGATAGGTCCTAGATAAGAAAAGTAGATCTTAGCTGATTTATAACACCCCGATTTGTTGAATTGGAATGCTACACGATGCTCATGACCCCGAAGGACCACAAGCTAACCCATGAATGATATTTGTACCTGTATACTGCATAAAATACTGAATAATGTGGAAACATGCACTAAAAGTCCATAAGTTTCAATACTAAACATAACATGGATGAGATAACATCTGTAGGGTAATACAATACCCAAAAATAAATGTGTACACTGAAGTCTGAAACATAATAGTCTAGATCTAGTCTGAAAGCCTCTACTGTCTGAATAGTTTGAATAAGGAGTTGATGGGACATGTCCCTAACTAACTCCAACTAATAACTAATCAATGAAATAGTGAAGAAATAATCATGTTCTCGAAGGATGAGGACTCACTTCTATTCTGACTGCTGAGACTGAAATCTACTGCTGATCTGGAACTTGTGTCTCTGAACCTATGGTGTAACATAAAAAGAAAGCACCATAGCGCAAATTCGTCAGTACAATGGAATGTACTGAGTATACATATGAGGTAGGCTAATGCAAGGGTTAACATGTATGAATAAAACAAAATTGATCTTCTAATGTTGTAGGAATATGTCCGCAAGAGATATAAGAAAGAAATATGGGTCATTGATAGTGGATGTTCCATACACATGACCGAAAAGAAAGAAATTTTTTTATCTCTAGAGAAAGTTGATGGGGGATCAGTAAGGTTCGAATAATGCTAGAAGCATTATCATCGGTGTTTACCTAGTAAAACTCAGCTCATTATGTGAATTCAAGGAAGTATATCTAGTAGATGACCTCAAACACAATCTTCTCAGCATCTTTCAGCTCTTTGATGCCGGATTTGAAGTACTCTCCAAAGCCGTAAATTGCTCAATCAAACATGACAAAAGAGATATCTCTCTCATCGGTAAACATATTGACAACATTTACATTTTAAATAGTCCCAATTTTACTACCTTAACTTGCCTCACTGTGCAAGCTAATGACACTTGGTTGTGGAATAAAAATCTCTGGCATGCAACTATGCATATCATTGAGAAGTTGTCCAGACTCAAATTCGTGAGAGGTCTGCTAAAACTCAAATTTAAAAAGGATCACATCTATGATGCCTTCCAATTGGGTAAGAAAACTCGGACATCACTCAAAGTCAAAGACATTGTCTCCTCTAACAAACCTCTTTAAACAATCCACATAGATCTGTTTGGCCCCACCAAAACTGCAAGCATCAGTGGAAAGAGATATGTTTTGGTTATAGTTGATGATTATTCATGTTTTAATTGGGTAAGGTTCCTTGCTCTTAAACACAAAGCTTTCACAAATTTTTGAAATTTTTTGTAGAAAGGATGAGGACTCACTTCTATTTTGACTGCTGAGACTGGAATCTACTGCTGATCTGGAACTTGTGTGTCTGAACCTATGGTGTAACATAAAAAGAAAGCACCATAATGCAAGTGCGTCAGCACAATGAAATATACTGAGTATACATGTGAGGTAGACTAATAAAAAGGTTAACATGCATGAATAATGAGAGCTGACTGTCTAACATGAATGCAAGAATGCATACATAAATACGTAACTAAAATTGACACGGTGATATCATGATTATCGAATCTGAATAATGATGACATGAAATACTAATAACTGATATAACTAATAGTCTTCGGCTTCTTTGAACAAAGTCATAAGAAAATATTTATTTTCTTTGCATTGTTGGAGCCTTTGTAGTAGATTAAATTTTGCAAGCCTTGAAAATTTGATGTCTCGAGTCCCGAAATAAACGTTGATGGACTGGATGGAGGTGATAGGTCATCAAGCCATTTGAAAAACGAGCATGCGCCATTATCCTAGGAAAAAAAATAATTAGATAACCATTAACTTAAATTTAAAAAAAAAAAAAAAGCACGCACACCTCACCTTTGCAATTGCACAATTATAAAATATGCGACCTAGATTTGAATTCGTGCATGAAGTCCTCAAGAAAACCGCATTCCCACAGTGACAAATTAGAGTATTTTTAGAATTGGATGATTGAGATGCCTGCGACATTGTAGAATTTTTAAAAATAAAATAAAGTTGATGTAATAAAATAAGGAGGGATGTACACCTTATATATGAAGTAAAAACAAAGTGTTCACACTGATGGCTTACAAAAGTAGCCGTTTTTTACCGTTGGAAAAGTAATTTTTCTCTTTTGAACTGGTGGTGACACTAAATAGACTATCATAGATCATGACCTATGTCAGCCATCCATTTGTATGGTTTACCATAGACTTACACCTTTAGTAGTGCATCGACTGATATCCTGATTATGCGTAGATTACCGTGATCTATGTACACATCTATAGACTATCACGTGAAGGTAATGAAAAAATGAATAATTAAATTAAAAAAATTAAATAAATAATAGTAACATGTTTTGGGACTGGTGGAAGAACATAATTATATATAATATGATTTAAATGGATAATCACATGTTTTGGGGCCGGTGGAAGAAAACAATTACATAAAAAATGATTTAAATAGATGATCTTGGATATGAACTATGTCATCCATCGATTCGTATAGTCTATTGTAGACTTACACGTTTATTAATTCATCGACTAATATCATGATTAGGCGTAGACCACGATGATCTATGTACAAGGTTATAGACCATCACTTGAATGTAGTTAAAAAATGATTAAATAAATTATAAATAAATGTGGTGCGGATTTCTACACATGTGAAGGAGTGTAAACAAGTCACATAATCATATTAGAGCTTAGACAAATTAGGGAGGGCGAATTAAGAAGTGTGTGGATGGGTAGTGGTTGAATGCTCAATATCGTAAAAGTAATGTTTAAACAAAGCATAAGTATGTATATAGGATATGTATTGTATTTGATGCCTACACATTCCACATATTTCTTTCATCACCACCCCTAAATCAAAAGAGTGTGTGAAATTGATAGTGGTAAAACATTTATCATCCTCAATACATACTTGTGCTCTGAGAAACATTACTCTTACGATATTGAGCATTCAACCACTACCCATCCACACACTTCTTAATTCACCCTCCCTAATTTGTCTAAGCGCTAATATGATTATGTGACTTGTTTACACTCCTTAACATGTATAGAAATCCACACCACATTTATTTAATTATTTTTTAACTACATCCAAGTGATGGACTATAACTGTGTACATAGATCACCATGGTCTACGCATAATAATGATATTAGTCGATGCAATAATAAACGTGAAAGTCTATATATACCAGACTGATCGATGGAGGACATAGTGCATGATATATGACGGTCTATTAAGTGTCACCACCAGTCCAACATCGTCTATTTAAATCCTTTTTAATTAAATTATTTTTTTTCGCCAGCCACAAAATATGTGATTATCCATTTAAATCATATTATATTTAATTATTTTCTTCCACCAGCCTAAAATACATGTTACTATTATTTATTTAATTTTTTTTAATTTAATAATTGTCTTTCATAATTTTCAAAATGTGTGATTATCTATTTAAATTATTTTTAATTTAATTATTTTCTTCCACCAGCCACATAACATATGATAATCTGTTTAAATCTTTTAAAATTAAATTATTTTTTGAAAATCTATTATGATTTGTTTTAATTTACCCGATGATCCATTGATTCATGTAGTCTACGATCGACTAATATGTAAAGTCGATGAAATACTTTGTATAAAATCTAAACATTAGATTTTACTCTTCAGGAAATTAGTCAAGCCACAATACTGTAACTTGAAAAGGCAGACATATTTGATTCGAGTTTTCAAATAAGGGATCAGAACAAAGATGGCAAACACATAATGTTAAAAGAAACTGAAATATAATTGTATTAAAATTGTTCATTGCATTACATAATAAAATTTACATCAAAAAGGGGAAAATGGAAGAAGCTTTCTTCTAACAAGATCCTACAAATAAAGCTTTTTCAGTAATGAACAAATAAAAAAAACTTAAAAACATATACTAAAATAAAACATTTAAACTAAATTATGAGGATGATTGGGGGGGAGGGGTGATGTAGTCAAGGCCTTCTATTCTGAGCCTTTCTAGAATTGCCCTAAAAAAATGAGCAATTCGACAGAGCTCCCGCTCCAGGTAGATGCGGTCTTGACACAGCCCATAGAAAAGCTGGTCCAAATCATTCCTTAGGAGGAGGAGGTCGTAGTGCCTCGAAGGAACACATCTGATAGGGCGTAGGGGTATCCTTCTTGGAGGCATTTTTTTGATTTGGGATAAGAAGAAGAAGAAGAAGAAGAAGAGACGATTTCTGATATTTTTGGTTTAGGGAAAACTGAAGGGTTGCGTAGAAAGAGGGTCTGTACTTATATACCTATAGATTGCGTCCGTTCATATATCCACCCAATGGTAGGTCGACGTGTCTAACAAAAGAAAAAATTCCGTATGCGTATACCAACTATTTTTTCTCATGAAGAGACGTTTTGTTTAGCTTTTTAATAAATGGGAACGGGAAATAAGGGAAATAATGATTCATGACATCGATTGGAGAGATAAGCCGGGAAAATGACCAACATAACATGTTAGATCAGCAATAATATAATCAATACATAATATTTTATAAACCATATATTAAATATACCGTAGACTATAGATAGTCTATCGTAGACAAAGCTTTAGGTCGATAATAACTAAACGTTAAAATCTACAGAAATGCATATTCATCCCCTAAAACAGTAGCCTTACAACTGAATCTAAAAAAAAGCCTATTTATGATTTGGTTCCCATTCTACCAGTGGTTCTTTTGTGTCCGGATTTGTTGCATATTGAACACCTATTCCTCCTTTTGGACTTGAATGTTTCACCGACGCCCGTAGTGCGCTTGACTTTCTTCCTTCCAAGTTTGGGATCGTACGGGGTGGAGAAATTTTAGTGTCTACCAATTCCTGTGGCACAGTCCATTCAGCCTCCGGAGGGATGACGTTAATTGCTTTCGAGTATGCGAGGAGGTAACTTTCATCTTTATAAATTGGCGAAGAGTAGTCATAGATGGAGTTACCATAATTTTCGCCATCGCCGTACTTTGCTCGCAAAGCTACCATTGCGTGTTCGCACAGTATTTTTACCAAGTTAAATTTTCGACAAAAATAACTCCTCTCCAAGAGATTGACCTTGGAAGTTACACCATTTCCGAATACTGTATACTCGTCGAGAACCCCATTTGGATTACTCACATACAAGGAATCACTCACACTCTTATTATTCCTTAGGATCCTTTCCGCAGAAGGCACAAATATGTTCTCTTTACCACAGACAAATGCATGCCGCTCCCTAAACTTTTCACCATATTTTTTAGCAATTGAATTGAATATGTACGACACAGGATACTCCCGTTCATCCATCAAAATCGAGTTGAGCGACTCGGCGATGTTTGTGGTCATCACATCATATCTATTGCCCGAAAAGTGTGCTCTACTCCATTTTTCAAAACCAAACACATTTTTAAGGACATGAGCTGCCTCGGGGTATTTACTCTTTAATTCCACAAAATTATCACTAAACTCATCAAAGGAATAAGCCTTTGTTGCGACGTAGAATAGATAAAGATGTTCTCCGTAGTGTTGATTTATGCAAAGATTTTCAGCGATGTGCCTCATAAAAAGTCCGTGATGTGCATGACTGTATACACGGGAGAAGGAATTGGTGATGCTAATGTGCCTGTTAGAGATGACGCATAGATCTGGTTTATCTTCTATGATAGACTTCAACTTCAGGAAGAAGAAGGTCCAAGAAGCATCTTTTTTTTACCGACGACACAAAAAGCAATTGGAAATATATGATTTTTGGTGTCCTATAAAACGGCGCTCAGCAGAACACCCCCGTACTTGCCATACAAATGTGTGCCATCGACGGTAATTAACTTTCTCATGTGGGCATATCCTTGTATGCAAGCTCCGAATGCTAAGAGGTAGTAAATGAATGATCCATCCATCCGGTTTACCATGATAGAGTAAGAAGACCCGGGATTCAATAACTCCACCATGTGAAAAAAAGTCTGCAAGCAAGCATATCCGTGCTCCGGTGTCCCGCGAATGATGTTCTTCGCAATTATACTTTCTTTCCAATATATCTAATAGCTTGCGTTGCAACGCAACTCCTTAAATACAATTCTTTGAATTTCTCTTATACTTGGACCCTTACCATCCCAAAAATGATTTACGCATACTGAAGAAATCAATTTAGATGAGACTTTTTTATGCCTGCGCGTGGCATTTTCAACGCTGCACGTGTGCATCCTGACATACTTGTATATGCAAAATTTGTCCGAGGTGTCATACTTTTTTGCCTGCAACAGCCAGCCACAACCATGAGATAAGCATTGCGCCTTCATCAATTTCGTGTAGCTCTTCTTCATATAATAATGAAAAGACTGCCTCGCCGCTGCTGCGTCTAGTTGCATTTTCAGCTTTTTTTTATCGGTGAATAGTTGACCACAACAGAAATTGGTTCCATTAGTGAAGAAGTGTCCTGCTTGTGATTCTGTTTTATGGTCTTCTTCATCTTCTCACGAGTCCGATGAAATGTCTTCCATATGCATAGAATAATCTTCCATATTAATTGTATCATCGACATCGTTCTCGTAATCATCATCGATCAAATCATCATCGATTGCCAGGCGCCACGGTGGGGTGCTGATGAATTCAGCGATCCTTCAAAGGACCTCTCAACCATATTTATCCTCAAAATTTACCTAAAGCCATCTGCATCAGCATCCATTATTTACGTCAGCACATGTACATCACTATTTATGATCATAGAATTCACCTTTTCCCTCGAATGCATTACATAACTAATCACTACGTCGCTCAGCGCGTAATCTAGATCCCCGCTTTGTATTACGCTTGCAACAAATTTGTCATACGAACTGTTGTGGTGAACAAGAATGGGAATTGTCACCTTGGTAAATGATCTCCATTTCCAACATTTCAAAGTCTCCACCCATTCTCCCATAAAATCACCAGAAATTAGAACAAATTCTGTAATAGAAATCCTAGAATTAAGCTTTGATTGATGGTAGATTATGCTTATGGTCTATGTCGTGTTGTATGCACGGTCGATGACTGACGAAGATGGGTTGATGACTGCACAGATTTCCATACAAATACTTGAAATTGCAAATATTGCTTGTAATCAATGATTGTTGGGTTTATGGAATAAAGAAATAAACTTGGGGTCGCCTGACCTGCTGTAATGCACTTTCTAAAGTGATTTTGAGTAATGTGAGTGATTTAAAGCTTTTTAACAATGGTGGAAAGTGTCTTTGAGAAGACCGGAAACAAATGGGGTAACAATGGATGCAATGGACAAACTTATGATGTTTGTGGACTAATTTACAACTGATCGTCGAAAAATAACACCGGAAAAATGGCCAAAATTGAAACTTTTTGGTGGAAAAAATAACCACTTTCTATTTTTAGCTTTTGGAATTATTTTTTTAATATTTTTGGAAACCTAGATATTATTTTTATATATATAGTGGTGGATGATGGAGTGGGTCAAAGTGTATTATTAGAAACTTGTGGGTGAATTTATTATTAAGTTGGAAGTATTAGGTTAAAGTGAATTATTATAAAGGTTGGGGATGAAATTGTTAAGTTGGAAAAGTTGGTGGTGAGGTGGAATTAAGTGGATATTTGGCAAAGGATTTAAAACTTGTGGGTATTTGACAAAATAGTTTGGATAAAGAGTCTTTTTGGCATAAAGGCCCGAGATGCAGAGTATTGAATAAGTGAGAAGATTCAGGCCACTTTTTTTTGGGTATTGAGGGTATTATGGATATTTTATATGGGTAAGTGAGGGCATAATAGGCTCATCATGGTAAATGAGATTTTAGGGTTTTAAGGTGGATGTTGACCAGCTAATCTGGGATTGGCACGTGGCGAAGGAGGTGTTGAGTGCGTGCATGGATGTGAAAGAGTGTGGCAGGCATGTGTTTGGTGTATGCCATGACCATTTGGCACCTCACGTGGTACAAACATGACATCCATGTGTTGCTGAGGTGGAAGAGGGGAAAGAAAAGGTGGGCTTTGATGGATCAAGCCTTAATTTGGGCCAAGATTGTAAAAATATTCAAAAGAGTGGGTTGCTTTAAATGTTTTTCTTTCTCACATTATTTGGGCTTCTAAATTAATTTAAGTAAAAATTACATATATAACAACATGTTTACTATTAATTACTAAAAATCCCAACTTTTTTCAAAATCTTCTAAAATCCCAACATTTGACTTTTGATGATACAAGTTAATCACATTAGATACATACTACTGATACATGTACTAATTAACTAAATCAGCACGTTTTAAGGAATGCAATAGATAACTTTGCATTAAATCAGCATTTAAGTTAACAAATTAAGGTTAAAAACAAAATCAAATCCCACAATTAATGGGAATCCATTTATTACTCCACTTCGTTAAAACGTAAACATTGTTTTAATATATTTTTGAAATTAAAAAAATTCTTTATTCTTGTTCAGATTAAACACGCCAATTTTTTTATTTGATTTGTTAATTTTGTTTGTTGATATGATTATTTTGGTGCTGTTACGTCATTCCGATGTTTGAATTAACGAAATCGAGTATGTTGGTTATAAGAGTGATGGAATTGTGGTCAGTGAACATGTTACTTACAAAAAATTGATTTCTACAATTGCGGGAGAACTGAAAATCGATGAAACAAGGAAAAAAATTAAAGCTCGTTACATTGTTGAAGTAAATGCTAGTCCGTTGTTCATTTGTAACGAAATGAGTGTGAAGCTGTATGTTGAAATTAAAAAAAATAGAGCATGAATTTGAAACATATCCTCTTATCATCACTACGTTAGATAAGTCTGCTAGTGAAATACTCTTGATTAAAAAATTGGTGCTGTAATGTGTTTGGAAAGTTCATCTGAAATAGTTGAAGAAATAATTAGTTATAAATCTAATTCTATTTCTCCTATGCCTTTGTTGGATAGCAAAGGGAACAAGATCATTACTGATTGCAAGCATAGTGATATTATGGTTTGACAAATATACAAGGACAAGTGTACTCTCATTTTGGTTATAGCGCGATTTGCAATTGAGCATTCCTTTAATTACTATGCCAAAAGATCGGACAAGAAAAGGTATGTTATGTTTTTTTTGTAGTAGGTGTTGGTAATTTTGTGTACGTTAATTTAAATTTGTATTCAATGTTTGGTTGATGATTATTTTACAGATTATTTTTTATTTTTTTATGTTATTAACGTCGAGATACATTTTGTTATGAAAATGATACATTTTGCTAATCTTGTATCTCATTTTATGAAGTTATGATTAATTATATTTCTTGTTGTGTGTTATAAGAAATGTTGTAGATACATATAAATGTCCTAGATACATGTTGTAAATTTTCTAGATATATGTTGAGCAAGTTTCATGTCGAGATACATTTTGTTTGAAAATGATACATTTTGCTTATCTTGCATCTCAGTTTATGAAGTTATGTTTAATTATGTTTCTCAATGTGTTTTATTTTCACATATATATCAGAAATGTCCTAGATATATATTAATGTCATTGATACATGTTGTAAAATTTCTACATACATGTTATACAAGTAGTTAATATTGTTAATGAATATGGAAATCTGTTTTTTCTATATTTATTAAGAAAAATAATTTGAACTTTTATTTTCATTGATTCAGCTATGTCCTACAATTCCGTTTGGAGGATTGTGTTTGGATCTTTAAAGCATCATGTCGTCGGGGTATAGAACTATTTAAAGTTAGATTTTTCCAAGATGTTCACACATGCCCGTTGAAAGACCATGTTTTTACTCAACTTCAAGCTACAGTTGGGTTTGTTAGTGGTTTTGCTGCACTAAAACTTGTCAATTATAAGAGAATACACACCCCAAATGATATAATCGAAGCTATTAAAAATACTTTTGGTGTAGACATTAACTATCAGAAGGCTTGGAGGGCTAAAGAACGTACGATTAAGATGTTAAGGGGAAAACCTGCATATGGTTATCGACAAATGGCTCGATATGTATACATGTTAAATTCTGTATATCCAAGTTCACATATTAGAATTCATAAATTCGAGGATAATAAATTTATGTATTTGTTTGTTGCATTGCAACCTTTGAAGAGTGGATTCGAGTATTGCAGGCCTGAAGTTGTGGTTGATGGTGCGCATTTGAGTGGAGCATATAAAGGCACATTTGTTTCTGCAAGCACTCTTGATGGAGCAGGTAATTTATATTTATTTGTATGTATATTTATTTTTGTGATGTAATTAAGATCATAATTTTTGTTAAATTATTTTTTTAGTTTGAGAAATTGTTTACTTGTATCTAATTAATTAATTTTTTATATCATCAAAATTGTAGGATGCATTCTGCCGATTGCGTATGGTGTTGTTGATAGTGAAAATGATAATTCGTGGACTTGGTTTTTTGAGAACTTCAAAATTGATTTTGGAGAGCGCGATAGTATGTGTGTTGTATCCGACCGTCATGAAAGCATAATAAAGGTTGTAAGTGTTGTATATCCAAATGTGCCGCACCTCGCATGCATTTGGCACTTGTGGAAGAATGTTTGCACAAACTTCAGGAAGAGTAAAGATAGACTTAGCGATATTTACTATGCTATGGCCAAGGCTTACTGTAAAGATGAGTTTGGGTTTTTTTGAAATCAAGTTGGGAGGATTGATAAGAGGGTAAAGTCTTATCTTGAGGATGATGGATTTGAAAAGTGGGCATGCGTGTATGCACTTGTTAATCGTGGTAGAATGATGACTTTAAATATAATGGAGTGCATAAATGGTAAATTAAAGCTAGCACGTGAGTTGCCGATAATAGAATTTTTGGAGCAGGCTAGGAAATTATTTAGAAAGTGGAATTGCAAGAACAGAAAAAGAGCATCGTATGCAAACACGTCACTTGGCAGTAGATTTGAAGGAATTCTTCAGCTAAATACTTCAAAATCTACAAGGCTTAAGGTTGGTTTTGATGTTTTGATTTGTTTTACATATTATAGAATATTTGATTCATAATACAGGATACTAGTTGTTTTAAAAATGTTGTTTTGGAAAATGTTACAATAACCTAATCAATTTTTTTATTGAATTTAAACAAAATATTCTAAAAAAGAACAATATGTATCTATGTGTAAATATATTATGACTAATCTTATAGTTTAGTGCGTCATCAACATATGTATATTTTGTTTATGATGACGGAAGGAAGTACATAGTATGTCTTGATAGGAGGACTTGCTCTTGTGGTAGATTCCAATTGGACGAAATAACATGTGAACACGCGATTGTAGTACTAAAAAAGAAATTAAGATACTATTGAACTGATAATGTTATTGTAGTTGTTATACTGTAGTAAAAGATTGTAAAGATTTATACTTTTAGATGATGTATCTTTCATAAATTTGTAGATACAAGTTTGCACAATTTGTAATTATTATAAAATATAATTATATCATGTGAGACTCTAAGTTTTAATATAATGTGTTAGTCAGGTTGAAGGCAAACATGTATTCTGAGTAAATAAAAATGTCTATAGAAACATAATGATGTAATGTTTTGTTATTTACATTTATTATATAGTAAAATATGTATTTTTTTTACTAGATACATATCATTTAATAAGATGTTTCTCAGTTAATTTTATAGATACAACATTAAATTTTCACTTCTATATTATAATGTCATTAGTTTTTTGATACAGTACCATTAAGTTTTGCTATAATTTGTTATGCATTTTAGAGACAACAAGTATTAGTTGGAACAAAAAACTGCTGCAGATACTAAATAATGTAATATTGTGAAGGTTAATACCAATATTTTCTAATTTATGTTTCATTATATTAGATACATATGATTGTAAAATGTTATAAAATATTTTTCTAATACTATGTCTTTATAAAGTGCTAGAACTACGTAGTTCGATACATAAATATATATGAAATGCTTTAGCATTGCATTATAATGGATAACAAAATAAAACTATTTAATCATTAAAAAAAACACAATGTATCAGTACCTAACATTACCAACATCATCAAAAAATCATTAATGTTTCTATCAACTTCCTAGTTTTGTAATATCCAACAAGCAAACAAATACATAAATACTTAATATGGAAAAACTGTCTGTTTTTTTGTGCGAACTTGCACCTTGGCCTTAGTGGATCGTCATTCTCACTAAAGTATCCGTTCTCTACTTTTTAAACCCATATTTGCACAAAAGAAAAGCATATCTCAAATGATAGTATTGAGCATCAATACCCGAATATGAAATGCCTAATCCCTCACTCAGATACTCGGCATAAACAACCATAAATACACCACAATCCCTACATTCCAAAAAATAATTAAGTTAAAAACATCAATATACATGAGTAGGGTAATGAAAGAAAACAAAAAGGTAATGTAACACATACAAGCTTCCACTATCTTGTTGTGCTATCTCAGATACAATTCCACTTGAAATGGATCTCGTTTGGACTTTTTCTCGTATGATTTCAGTGCAGTCCAGTCAGTGGGTACCTTGTGCTAAAAAAACTTACCGTACTGAAGGTAAATTGGAATCATTATAGCTAACTTTTCAATCTCACATATTTGTTTTGTTTTTCGTGAAGAGGCCATTGAATCATACACACGAATGCATCGATCCTTTAAAGTAACGACTGCCAATACCCAGTGAAAGGTGCCATCATAGTTAATTGGGACAAATACCTTATTAACCATATGCCAAGGCTGAACTGCGCACATACTCAATCCTTTGATGATGTTAATCAGTGACTTCTCCATATCAGCAACCTCATCAGTTTTGAAAGATGCATCTTGAGTTGTAAGATCCTTAGCAACGTCTAAATTGTAGTAATTCACATATGCCTTATCGATGTACACTTTAAAAAAATAATCTGTGGTAGTGTATCTACTGATTGAAAAATTCGTGTTCTTGTACTTCTTCCTCAAGTAGTACATAATAACATCCAGATGTTGTTCAAATTGTAATAAAGTGGTATATTATAGCAATCAATTGTAATAAGTAGTAATTAGATACAAATTATTGATTATGTATCTAATGTAATAACTTTATAAACACTGGTAACTGTACGATCAACAAATGAACAACATATATATTCATATAGAATGAAACAATTTTTGTCATTAAGTATCAAATACAAAGTACTTTTGGCTAAAAATTTCAATTATCTTTACTAACAGTAAAGATGCAAATATTACATAAACAAGTTTCGTTAGCACGATGTTTAACTTAAACAATTATTATAACTTGTGCAGTCAATGTAACTCAGGTAATAGACTTTAATACTTCATCATAGAAATCACACAATAAGAAAACTAAATCTCCTTAAACAAAGTTTTAAGAAAAAATAAAGGTAATACCTCATCATTCCAACACTTGTGCTGTTGATACATCAAGTAAAACCAGTTCTTGAATTTTGGAAAAGCAACTAAGAAATCTAGTTGATGAAATCCAAGTATTGAACAATTAACCTTGTAGTGATCATCATTATATTTCCTGTAACATAAAAGTACAGTTGATTTGAAAAAATAAATAAATAGTAAGTTGTATATTACTGGTGAATTTAGAATAAGATGTGTTGCTTAATTTTTCGTGTATTGCTTGTAGATGCAATCATGAATCCATTCTTCAAATATTTCCATCTCTACAGTAGGTGAATCCTCAGTAATGTGATAATCTTCGAATGGAATTTTTTTTCGCTCTTTAGAAGCCAACTTTTTCTTTCCTTTAGAACCTGATCCAAAATGGATAAAAAAAAAGGGAAATGATAAATCTTTGATGGCTTTCTTGAGCGTGGTGCAGGTACATTTTTATTAGCCGACACATTCTTTTGTGGCGTAGAAAAGGCAGACAAAATCGCGGTGTCACTAATCTCATACTCTGCTGGAGTTGTTGGTGGAGGCTTGTAAATCGTCAATGCCAAATCATGTTCTCAACCTAGAATAATACTTTCAAGCGTCTGAATTTCTTCAACAGTTATGTCACTCTGCTTCTCAATTCCAACATCCTGAAAATGATTTGAACCTTAACAAATTTATTATAAACAAAGTCCATTTTTTTAAACTTTATCAATAAGTAGTAACTTGTATCTGAAGTTTATTTTAACTTGTACCTAAACTTTATTTTAACTTGTTTTTCAACTTTAATTTAACTTGTCCTTAGACTTTAGTTTGACATGTATCTAAACTTAACTTAACTTGTATATAAATTTTGTATTAACTTATATCTGAACTTTATTTTAACTTGTATTTGAGCTGTATTTTAACTTGTATCTCAGTTGTATTTTAACTTGTATGTAAACTTTATTTTTAATCTGAAATATTAATAACATAACTGTGTTCATTTTTTTTTAGTTAATTAGATTCATACTACTAAATTAACTAAATTGTACAAGATATGTAAATGTTGATTACATATATGACTTAGTTTACATTTATCATTTCAAGCATACAAAAATAATCATGTTAATTAGAAAACACATAATGAATGTTTATTACCTTTTCATGTTGTTCACCTTCTTGGGAAATGATGGTGCTTGGTTGGCTTTATCATCCTCCATTTCAACTGGTTTGTCAGTTTCTTTCACTACACTGTCAGTACGCGTAGGTCCTGCATCATTAACAACGGCATTTGAAGGATCACATTCTTGCCGGCTCTATTTTACAATAGTTTCCTGCAGATTTTTTATCAGGGAATAAAAAAAATCAATATAATATAATTAGTTAATTACTACCTTTGAGAAGTAAGTACATATTTATACATATAAATATTTTTTTATAAGATAATTCAAATAGTAAATATGTACTAATGGGCACCTCCATTTACTCTATTTTTTTTAGACACAATGTGAACTGACGAGATTAGTATGTCATTCAAAATCAGCAACATCATCTGAATGTGTAGCCTCTTTCGAGCTTTGTTTTGTAATTTTTTTCAAAAATTGAAGGATGAGCCGCATGAATAAATTCAATATACTCGTTAATAAATGTTTGTTGGTTTAATGCATCTTACCTGCTTCACAGTCTCATTTTTCTGCTCCAATGAATTCAAAACTTCAGTGAATCTAGCGTTCATCAGACGCTCTAAATCTTTGAATTTTTGGTCAATCTAGTAAATATGCAAGTTGATTAGTTAAAATGCATACAATTAATAAATTTATACAGCAATAAATTGTAGATCCTTACGTATGTCTTCATGTACGCCTTTATTTCGGACTCTAACAAATGTAGGTCCGCTTTAACCACAAGGTCTTTCCTGTTTAATGTGGATGTTGAATCAACATCAACTTTACTCTTTTCTTTCATATCTTCTTGTTTCGCCAATATTTGTTAAGCACGAAAAATAACACGATATAAAAACGTTTTCATTATGAGAAAAATGTAAAATATGTTGATAAGGAAATACCTGTTGTCTGTTTTTTTTGCATCTCGCAACTGCATTTATTTTTTACAATCTGATCTTCTTCCTATCAGAACATCTTTTCTAGTCTTTGTCATAGGTTCAGATACTGTACGAGATACATGTATCGACTGCCTCATCAAAAATTGTGGAAGGGTAGAACTGAAGTCATCAAAACTATCATGATCTTCGGTAACTTGGGGTACATTGACTCTGTACCTCCTCTGATCTTGATTTTTAGATGACGATGGCATTGAAGATGTACCATGCTGTTTTGATGCAAAACTAGTGTGCGCCAAATCAAGTTTTTCAAACTCGTTCGCAATAGGAACAATGTTGGCATATGAATACTATGTACAAAAATATTATTCATTAAATATTATTATGATTAAAACTACAAATACTATAATGCAATGTATGAAAAAAGTTCAATCATTATAGTAAGTTGCTAAAGATTTCGGTCATAAACTGATTAAGCTTAGGCCGGACTGTAACAACCTTCCAATTCAATATGCGAGGTATGTTATTTCCCTCCTTAACAACAACTTTGAGTTCAACATTTGAACAAATTTCAAACATCCACATATTAAGAACCTGTAGGATACCACCTAACCTATAATGTTGCTTCTCCATTGAAAATTCTTGCCTAAATAAGGCCATCAACCTGGAGAAAGACACTTTACCCCAAGGAAAGAATTGATATTTTTCATCTTCAATCATTTTGAAATCAAAAAATGGCACGGGAGAAGTATTCAGCTGTGAGTAGATAAAAGTGTGTATGAAATACAGGATTGCCATCTGGAGGGCATCCTCTTTGTTTTCAAAATTTTCCTTTAGAAAACGTTCCACCAATGACTCCTTATCTACACCATTGGTTGATTGTGGAAAATACCTTTTCATAAGCCTACTCGGAGAAGAATCTTCATATTTGAAATCATCAATGTTATCAAAATAGTTTAAGCAAGTAATCAAAGCAAATTCATTGATGGAAAATCTAAGGATCTGGTCTTTGACAAAAACATGTATCTCTTCTTGATTTGGTTGCTCGATCTCGAGCATAAGAATACATTTTGTTATTTCTCTAATATAATTAGAAATAGGTATGCTGAGATCACATCCGAAAAATAGTCTTCTCAAATAAGTGTAACACTTCTTGCCCGACAACTTCTTCAATTTCATCCTTAAATCTTAAATTGCATAAACTTACAAATCTAAGAGGATGCTTGGAATTTCCTTTATAACATAACTCAATTCCTAAAACAAAAATAAACAATAATAAAAAAATTAGTCTATATGCAACAACTCTACATTAAGACATTACAATAAAAACAAATACTCTAATAACAACATACTTTAGATACAAGTTAATACAACATGTATGTATGTAGGTATTAACTTGTATCTTTTGTTGTATGACTTTCAATAACAATTAAACCAACACTAGATACATTTTAAGAAATTAACAGTAAGTACCAGATACAAGTCAACATAACATGTATCTATTGAAAAACTTGTATCTTTTATTATATGACTTTCAATAACAATTAAACAACACTAGATACATTTCAAACAATTAACAGTTAGTACCAGATACAAGTTAACATAACATGTATCTATGAAGTCATAACTTGTATCTCTTATAATATAATTTCCAGTCAAGTTTAAACCAACACTAGATACATTTCAAGAAATTAACAGTAAGTACTAGATACAAGTCAACATAACATGTATCTAATGACAAGAAACTTATATCTTTTGTTATATGACCTTCAATAACAATTAAACAACACTAGACACATTTCAAGCAATTGAAAGTTAGTGCCAGATACAAGTTAACATAAAATGTATCTATGAAGTCATAACTTGTATCTCTTATAATATAATTTCCAGTCAAGTTTAAATACCAATAGATACATATCAAAGCATTAACAACAACTCACAGATACAAGACAACATAACATGTATGTAATAACAAGAAACTTGTATATTTTGTTATATTAATTACAATATCAAAAGAAATCACAAGATACATATAAATTATTAGCAACAAAGCACCAGATAAAAAATAAATTTTCAAATGTATCATCCATAACAAAATATGTATCTCGACCTAAAATTAAACAAATCTGTACATGAAATTACCTTAGGAAGCTCATCTCTATAAATATCTTCAACAACTCTTCTGGTCTTGACGGGAGCTTTACTTTTAGGACTGTTGTGTCCTCTTTTCTTAGAACCACTTTCTTTTTTCTTGTCCTTCCTAGCATGCTTTTGACATAATTTCTTCATAGTTTGGGGATCATTTCTATGTTTTGACCTATGTTCATGAAAATCATCAATTTCACAGTCAAAATCTCCCGGAACAAAGTTTACAACTTCGATTCTTTGAAACATTCTAATTGAGAAACCCCAAGGCTAAAAGAAGGTCTAGACTCTCTATTTATGCTTATAATTCAAACAATGAAGCAAAAAAAAATTGAAATTGAAGAAATCTCTCTACCAAAATACTCAACTTTCAGATAACTTTACTTGCGGCAAAAATTTTTTGAAAAAAAAAACGTAAAAAAGGAATTAAGTAAATTGAAGCTGATTTTATGGGGAGAAATTACCTTGATTAATTTTTTTGAATTAGATGGAGAAAATGGATAGAAAATGGCCAGATTTTATGCCGTTCAAAGAGGAGATGTGGAGTATTTTTTGGTAAAGAGCCGTCTTTTTAGTTGTAGGGTTAACTTGTATCTCACAATTACTAAAAAATATGAAATATTGAGATTTAAGTAATTTTTAAGAAGTGGAGGGATTTTTAGAAGTTTAGAAACTTATGCTGTTTATTTAGGTAATTTTTCCTTAATTTAAATAACACTTTTAACAAGAACATATTATAAATATCCGAATAAATGACAAAAATCATTAGATGGTAAAAAATATAAATAACTTAAACAAAGTTGCACGATAATACGATAAAATTTATAAAGAAGAAAGTTGCAAAATACTTATTCGATAAAAAAATAAATGTCTTTTTTTGCGAAAGTTTAGGAAATGTGACAATAATTTAAAATGTAACCAAAAATAGTAGTAGCTGATAATAATAATAATAATAATAATAATAATAATAATAATAATAATAATAATAATAATAATAATAATAATAATATCGATGATTCTTAGTTTTAAAAACAAATAGTTGCAGGACTTTTATAAACTCCTAATTATAGGAATATCATACACACACACACAGACATATATATATATATATATATATATATATATATATATATCATTATTTTAATCTTAATCTATCAAAATTATTTAGAAGCGCAAAAAGATAAATTGAAAGAAAGGCGGGACAAAATTGGATGTCAACAGGCCACACATGAGATTTTGACTCAATTTTGGACCTGAAGCATAAAAATGAACTATGGGTATCATTATTCTCATATTAATGCGTAGATCACTATTTTGATACTGTGGCATCGTGCGGAGGCTTCTCGGAAGGAGAAATTTCCAATTTAACAGACCTTATCGGGCTTTCTTCGGTGTCCAAGTAGGGTAGGCTTACTTTTCTCTTAGATTGAGCTTAATTATAGTATGATATGATATTATGCTAATTTTGTATTAGGAATTACATCTTGATTGAACATTTAGAAAATTTAGACTATTTAGTCGGTTAGTTAGCCATATTTAGGCGGGATTGACCTGTTACTCGTTCCTTAGGTTAAATTGTTATCTTAGGGCTCTATGAAGCTTATGAAGCACTTTATAGTAGGATTTCGGAACCTTGGTCTAGTTCAGGGATAGAAATTGTCTTAGAATGGACCTTTGGGGTTAGAAGTGGGCCTTTCCAGCCTTTCTTAGGCCAAGATTTCTATTAGCTCCTTATCTCAATAGGCCTTCTTACGTTATCTTATTTATATTCTTGAGCAGAAGGAGAATTTAGGCATATTGCGACTTATTCTAGGCTTGTACTTAGGAGATATTAAGACCAGTTCAAGTCTGGCATCTATGAAGATATTACTTCCGGTTCAAGTCCGAAAAACTATGAAGATATTACTTTCGGTTCAAGTTCGGTATTCATGAGATATTATTTTCAGTTCAAGTCCGGCATATGAGATGTTATTTCTAGTTCGAGTACAACATTGAGAGGTTACTTATGACGATTATGGGATCGATTTGAGTCCGGTGTTTTCAATATGGAAAGATCCACGGTTATGATGTCGAGATTCGAATACTTGTATACTTACTGTTATTTCTCCTTCTTGATTACATCCACCAGGCTTATGGGAGCTCGCGTTGGATTCTTTACTTTCATTTGCGTCTTTTAGGCTTATGGGGGGCCAGTTATGCTATAGATAGTTACGTTCTCTTTGATATTATTTATTCATTATTTACTTTCAATATTTGGAGCATTGTTCCAGGTTTGTCCTTTTTCCTGACTTAGCTTATTATCTCGCATTTTATTATATTTATATTATGATTTAACTCAGTTAAGGATGACACCCACTGAGTACTCATTGCTTTGGTGCTCATACTACCCTTCTGGACCCTTTTTTGGTGCAGATCCGAGTACTAGCCGTCGCCGTTGACGTTGTGTTAGTGCCTGTAGAGGTTAGGAGATAAGGTGAGCTCTCAAAGACGGAGTTGACTTTTTCTCCTGTTTTGGATGGTCTTTTTATTTCGATAATATTGTATATTTGACACTGAAAGTACTCTTATTCTTTTGCTAAAGGCTCTTGTATCGACCTTACTAGGTCATGGGATATTGTTACTCGTTTTCTTATTTATCTTCTGTTATGGAGCTATCCTTATATATTATTACATGGCTTGTAACCTAATTACTTGCGTGATTCCGTTATTTATGCTATTTTCTATTTTCCACCAACTAGCTCATTACTTATAGTTTCGGGCTTCGATTTGACTTACCTACTGATGGGATAAAGTAGGTGCCATCATGACTCGTGAAATTGGGTTGTGACACCGCCAATGAGGTGATCACTTTTTTCATCAAGAAATATTTAGGCATGTTAGATTTTAGGGAAGTGGAGTAACGATAACAGTAATAGGTGATTAAATAAAATGATAAAAAATTATGAAACAGCATAAACTGCAGAAGCTATTCAGTTTGTATCTGTACCTGACTTGGGGTACTGAGTGATGAAGGAGAGAGAATGGTTCATCCAATAGATTAGTTGCATGGAATCCTTCAGAAGCAGTCTCCATGAATACCTCTGAGTCTGTATTGATGAATATACAAAAATATTTGTATCATTTTTATTTTAGAATTTATCACGTAGACCACCAAGCCCTTCCGAGGAGCAGCTTACAGGATGACAATGGTATACAGCATCACCATAAGTGAAGGAAACTTCATAGTAATATTTACCTTTAAGTATGGGTATCCCAAACTTAGATTCCCGATGTTTTTTAGCAACATCCAGCATCACAGATGTTTGCTGTAACTTCTCTCCAGCAGCTCTGATGTGGAATTTTTAGATAAAATTTGGTTCACGACCTACCAATAGTCATTACACGAGCAGGAACCTCCTTTGAAATGGTGAAAACGAGTGGCATCTCTCACAATGATTTCTCTCCCTACAAGCTTGGAGATAAATTTGATTGCTGAGTGACAGTCATTACAAACTCGAAGGTTCTTCATGATCCTTAAGGTAGTGTTCTCCGGGGTATTTATCAATCCAAATGCAATTGTAAGCTTCTCACTATGATGTCTAAGAATCTGCTCGTTCACCTCAAAATCAAGATCATGCAGCACTGACGCGGTGTCTGGAATGAATCCTATCTTTTTGATATCTTTCCAAATTTTTTCCATTGTCTTGTAAATAGCATCTCTCTGCGGATGAATCCCATCTTCTACCCCAAAGACATGGACTATGTTTTTTATTTGGATCCAGCTAAATCCTTGTTCTTTCTTGACCTGTTTATCCTTCATTGAATTTCTGATCTTAGTAGCTTCGTCCCATTTCCCACAAGAAGAATACACGTTAGCAAGTGTTGAGTAGGCCCCACTATTTTCAGGATCAATCGAAAGCAATCTGTCAGCTGCAACTTTTGCTAGCTCCACCTTTTCGTGAACTCTACAAGATGCTAAAAGAGAACCCCATGCAATCATATCTGGTTCGATTGGAATATTTTCTATGAAGTCTTGTGCTTCTTCTAGCAACCCCGCACGACCGAAGAGGTCATCATACAAGCACAATGGTTTGACGTGGGTTCAATTGCATGCATCTCTTTCATCATTTTGTAATAACTACGGCCTTATCAACCAATCCTACATGTGTGCAACCATTAATAACACCAACATACGTTATATGATCAGGCTTCATTCCAAGTGCAAGCATATTATCAAACAATTCTAAGGCTTCATTTCCAAGTCTATGCTGAGCTAAAGCCAAGATCATGGAAGTCCAAGAGACCGTGTCTCTATTCAGGTGTATTATATAAAATACTCTCCTTGCACAGGTGATATTTCCAGCCTTGGCATACATAGTTATCAGGGCATTACTAACAGAAACTGATAATGCTTCCCCTGCCTTAATGGCTGCCGAGTGGATTTGTTTACCATGATTTAAGGATCCCGCGCTTGAACAGACACTTAACATTGCTGCTAGAGTATAATTATTCGGTCCGGCCCTTCTTTAACCATTAACCTAAAGAGTTCCATTGCATCATCATTAAGGCCATTTTGTACATAACCGACAATCATGGTTGTCCAAACAACTACATCACGGTCCTTCAATGAGTCAAAAATCTTCCTTGCTGCACTTATATCACCAAGCTTTATGTACCCATCCAGTAGTGCTGTAAATGCAATTACATTTACACTGGACTTTCTATTATCCTCTAATATTTTTCGAGCAATGTCTACGCCACCAGGGGCAGATCTAGGGGTTCCGTTAGGGGTTTCCGGTAACCCAGTAACTTTCGTACGGATCTAGTATTTAAATAAAGAAATATAGTAAATATATAAAAATTATAAGTTGGGAACCCATAATCAAAATGTATTGTTGATTTAGTGGAGTAGAGGGACTTGTAAAAATTTTATAGACCTTTAAGGTTGTGGGTGAATCCCATTACTAACTATTTTTTTTAGTACGCCACCACATTGGGAATACATGCAAATCAAAGAATTCCCAACCGCTCCTGACATGTCAAATTCAGTTCTGCACATTGGGAATACATTCAAATCAAAGAATTCCCAACAGCTCCTGACATGTCAAATTCAGTTATGATAAGACGAGCATGGATTTGTTTTCCTACATTTAATTCCCCAAGATTAGCACAAGCTGATAAACCACTGGCTAAAGTATATCTATCAGGTTTCAATGAAGATTCTTCAAGCATTTTAGAAAACATATTAAGAGCTAGAATGTCGAACACATGCTTATTGTAGCCCGTAATCATTGTGTTCCATGAAACTATGTCACGCGCATTCATTTGCTCAAATTGTGCCAATGTTAAATCCACCTGACCAGTCTGTATATGCAACGAGATCAACATATTCCAGCTCAAGGTGTTCTTAACTACTATTGATACGGGACAAATGGCCATCTTATCTTTTGATGACATCTTTGGAGGCCGACACATAGAGGCTCAAGACTTGGTCATCTCGAGGATACGAGAATATGCATGGAGGACCCGTTGTGAGCATGACTTAAAGCAATCCCGTGTGTGGAAGGTTGCTTGGTTGCTTACATTGATGCTAACCCGAGAACCACAAGCCTTGAAGTATGAATCATACTCGTTTTTTGAGAGCATTGAAGAGGCGCCATTCATTCAAGTTATAACGCACCTTGGCTGCCCCTTCATTAAGGATATTTTAGACATTACACATGGTATATTTACATACCATAGCAGCCCCTCTCATTAAGGGCAAAGTGGTTATTTTGTCTTCATTTGTAATATATTATAAATAGGCCCCTTTAGTCTTATTTTCATTAGTTTATGAAAGATGAAAGATTGAAACATTAAAAATCCTCTCTCTTGTGAGTAGAACACTTAGTCTTAGTTAGGGCTTGGAAAAACTAGTATTGATCTTTGCTCGGAAATGGTAGATCTTGAGGTGAGTTGATTCCCTTGGTGGTCACCGTAAGAGTGTGGTTTTGATTAGTACATTCATTAGGGTTTTTTGAGTTTAATACACTCTTTAGTTCTTAATCTTGTAATAATCTTGGTCTCACTACTATCCTGTACTTTTGTTGTTGTCATCTTGTGTAGTGGACTATTTTGGGTCCTTTATTGAATCCGAAACTTGTGTTATTGTTATTCATCTTGTTCCTCACGATTTGTAGCTTTTTTTGGTGTTATATACACCATTGTATCTTGTATTCTTCTTGTTGATAGCGAATCTGAGAGTGGTCTCTATCTTGGTCCTCAGATCCTTAAGATTGTGGACTAATTTGGAGTGTGTTTCGTGCCTTCCGTTGTCTTTATTGTATCATTTGGTATCAAATGATAACCTAAAGGAAGGCTAAACACGAAATGGACACTTAAAAGGAAAAAATCAGCAAGCACACAAAGAGAAAAACAACACACTAAAAGGAGATGAAGAAGAAGAATTACATAAATGTAAAGATAGTAGAGAGACCCTTACTTCTACTATGTGATTAACAAAAAGAGCTGTATCAAATCTCCAATCACACCTCACTAATGGAAGCTCAAACCACTCTCTTAGGTGACCCAAAGGACTCATACTTCCTCAAGCACACCTTTCTTGCCAAATAACCCAATACAAGTGAAAAAATAATTCAAATACATTCAAGGTTCAAATTTCAGATTTCTTAGTTTTATTTTATTTCTTCATTAGTTTCATGTCTTGATTCTAGAATTAATTAACAACTAGTAATCACCTACTTAGTTGTAGATTAATTGTTGAATCTGTTTCTTCCGTGTCTTCGTTATTTGTGTGTTTTTCTCATTTTTAACTCGTAGTAATTTCTTTGTTTCAAGTCCGTAAGTACATTTTGTTTTTGTGACTTGAGTCGATCAAACAAAAATCCATTCCGGATACCAAGTAGAATTGATATTCTATTGACTACCAGAGTATAAGCAACTTTCAATATTCACCGCTCCAATTGTGAAAATCACAAAGGTGAGTATACACGAGTGTTGATGAGAAGATTTTACTACTAATCTTGTTTGTTCATTATGTAGTTACAAAGGTGATATCAGGGAAATATGTCTTCGATAGTCGGGGATTATTATGACTACAATATGAGAGACTATAATTATAGTAGGGGTTTTATGGCTACGAAGTTGAGGGAGATTGCGGAGGCTATGAAAATAGCCATGATCAAAACTTAGGCAGATTTGAAAGTTACTGTTTTGAGGGAGAAAGTGAGGTGAATGAAGTGCCTAGTGCTTACGGTGACTTTGTAGATGATATAGGACCTCGTGATGGATCTTATGATAGCGTTGGGGCATGTGAGGAGTCTTACAATTCTCACTCCGAATCTAGATTTGGTGTTAGGTATAACCCTTTAGTTCGTAAAGCTTATGAGACATATGATGAGAGTACACGTGAGGAGTGTGAAAATTCATATTCTTCACCTTGTAGTACTTCTTATCCTTGTCGATATAGTGTGAATAGTTATAATTGCTACAGTGGAGGTTGTCTAATGAGAAGAAGAGAGTATGCATCTCCAAACCTGATGGGTACTAGTATGCTTTACAATGTTGATCCAAGAAGGAGTGTGCACTCTAGAAAGGTGACCATTTGTGGGATACCGAGCTGCCTCATTATGTTAAATGATAGGTATTATAGAAACTACATCGTTCTATCCATGGTTGACTACTTGGAGTTGTTTTGTGAGCCTTTACTTTTTCCATACTTTTTGGACGGGTATAAGGTTACTGAGAGGGTAAAAGTTGTCTTCTCTCAATATGAATACCATGAGGAGGTGTGGTGCAATATTCTTCCCTTGGCATATTGTCATGTATACTTAGGTGCTGATTGGTTTGCATAACATCAAGTCCTAACGTGCAAAATTGGCCTAATGTTGTAAGAAACTAATGGGGGAATTTCCTCATGACTTACTTGCTGCCCCAGCCGCAAAGAATATGCCTACCTACTCTAATCCAAATTGTTATGAAAGACAAAAGATTGAAAGGAGTAAGGAAGTGCAAGGTGGTAATCCAATAGTGGAAAAAGGAGAGGTTGTGTGGAGCGAAGTAAGGGTATTATCACCAAACCATACTAACATTGGTTGTCCTTCTATTTCTAAGAACATTTGTGTAGGTACCAACATGGCAAGCGAAGGCGAACAATGTCGAAAGAAAGTTTCTGCCCAAGCTTGTGGAGGACCTTCACATCATGACAAAGAAAAATCTACTTAAGGACTTCGAGGTAAAATAGCTAACTCTTACACTTTTGTGCATGTAAATGATAATTGTATGGCTAGTATCCCATTGAGTGTGAGTTGTATCTTGCCTATATATGAGTCTATTATTTCTTTACCACTTGATGATGATGTACATGTTGTGAGTGTGGATACACTATTTGATCCTATTAATGACTGAATCGACTCTTCTTGTAAGATTGATTTGTGTCTACCTAGTGTTGAAGCCATTGTGTTGAATGAAAGTACATTATCTTTTGAAATTTGTGTTGATCAACTTATGTTTGAAAATTACCCACCACTTGAGGATGAGTATGATGTGATTAATGAACCTCAAGTGTGTGATGATGTTAAAAATGTTGATCAAAGGAATAGGAGTGAACCCGAGAGCTAATCTTGGGATAATATTGCAATTGAAATATCTTTGAAACTTGATATTGATCTTTTAGAGAGTGATGGATGTGTTTGTTCTGAATCTGCCCATGAAATAGATCATGCTCTATTTAGGTATAATGTCTTGTTTGAAGATTATTTAAAGACTCCCAACGAGCTTAGTGGTGAAAAAGATGGTATAGCTTACCTTGGAGGCTATAACCTATATGTTAACCTACTATGGTGTGACAATATTCCTCCTAAAGATGAAAATTTCTTCTTGGGAGACGAGAGTACTCTTAAGGGTAAGGAATGTGCAGTCTTGGAAGTTACTCCTTCTTCTACTTTGTGTGACTTTATTGTTGAGAGTAATCATAGTGATGATTGGAAAACTAGTAGTGAGTACACACATGAGGGCACCTTAGTATAAGTTGACTTGAGTAATACTTTTCTCTACTTTCTATTTGCTTTGGATAATATGTATGTTATTATAGAGAGTATGCCATTTAGTTTGGGTAGAGACCTCGGGAAAGGAGAGTGTTGTCTAGACCCATATCTATGGCCACTCTTCCCATTTGACCCCGATGCCAAATATGGAAATGGTGATGATGGTGCACCTAACTTTTTGCTTGGTCTCTATGACAATTTAAGTGTCACTCTTGGTAATTCCCATAACCAAACCTTTTATCCACCTTTTATTGAGCTTTTAATATCTAATGCAAAGGATCCTTGGTTATATTGCAAATATGTACAACCTTGGCATGTTAAGATGATTTGTTATGCTAACCCTAACCCTCATGCCATGAGGAGTTTGTATTTGTTTGTCCTCTCTTTAGTTTTGCAAGGTTTGGATTCGAGGTCGAATCCTTTTCAAGAAGGAGAGGATGATACGGGACAAATGACCATCTTATCTTTTGATGGCATCTTTGAAGGCCGACACATAGAGACTCAAGACTCGGTCACCTCAAGGATACTAGAACATGCATGGAGGACCCATTTTGAGCATGCATTAAAGCAATCCCGTGTGTGGAAGGTTGCTTGGTTGCTTACATTGATGCTAACCCGAGAACCACAAGCCTTGAAGTATGAACCATACTCGATTTTTGAGAGCATTGAAGAGGCGTCATTCATTCAAGTTATAATGCACCTTGGCTGCCCCTTCATTAAGGATATCTTAGACATTACACATGGTGTATTTACATACCATGGCAGCCCCTCTCATTAAGGGCAAAATGGTTATTTTGTCTTCATTTGTAATATATTATAAATAGGCCCCTTTAGTCTTATTTTCATTAGTTTATGAAAGATGAAAGATTGAAATATTAAAAATCCTCTCTCTTGAGAGTAGAATACTTAGTCTTAGTTAGGGCTTGGAAAAGCTAGTATTGATCTTTGCTTGGAAACAGTAGATCTTGAGGTGAGTTGATTCTCTTGGCGGTCACCGTAAAAGTGTGGTTTTGATTATTACATTCATTAGGGGTTTTTGAGTTTAATACACTCTTTAATTCTTAATCTTGTAATAATCTTGGTCTCACTATCTATCCTTTACTTTTGTTGTTGTCATCTTGTGTAGTGGATTGTTTTGGGTCCTTTATTGAATCCGAAACTTGTGTTATTGTTATTCTTCTTGTTCCTCACGTTTTGTAGCTGTTTTTGGTGTTATATACACCATTGTATCTTGTATTCTTCTTATTGATAGCGAATCTGAGAGTGGTCTCCATCTTAGTCCTCGGATCCTTAAGATTGTGGACTTATTTGGAGTGCTCTTCGTGTCTTTCGTTGTCTTTATTGTATCAACTATCCTGTTAAAAACAATATGTACTGCATTCGTATCCCCTGACTTGGCATATATATTCAACAGAGAATTCGCAACAGAAACATACCACTCTACCCAAACTTACCGACAAAAGAATGAACTCTCTGACCCTCGTATAACTAGGAGTGTGTATCGGTCGGTTTGGTTTGATTTTATGTGTTATTGATTCGGTTCATCAGTTTTCAGTTTTTAAATATGCAAAACCAATAAGATATTTTCTTATCGATTTTTGATTTATCGGTTTTTGATGTTTAACGGTTTAATTTTTGGTGTAATCAATAAGAAAATTCTCATCAAATAAAAATAGTAACAGCTAATACATGAAAAAACGAAATCTTATTTGCCACCAAAATCATACGCAATGCATTTTAGTTTACAAGAATCTTCAAACTTGAATTGAATGTTAGTTAAAAAAAAAACTGAATCCTAATTGTTGGAAGCTACTAAATGCTTCAAGGTTTCCAATATAACAATACCCGAGCTTTGAATTGTGCCTTTGTTACCCTAAATAGGTGAATACTTTGTGAATCTCTGAATTGTGAATAAGTAGTGTGTGTGTATATATATATTAGTAATATAAATATTTATATATATAACACATATAGAAGTAAAACAATAACTTAGTGTATCCTTATTGGTTATCGGTTTAACCGATAACCCGATAAGCTAAAATCGAAACCAAATCGTTTATCCAAATTTTTTTTATAAAATCAATAAAAAATCGTTAACTCAATAACCCAATACCAATAACCCAATACATTTTTATCGGTTCGGTTTATCGATCGGTTCAATTTTTACATACCCCCATGTATAACGCTCTAATTTCAGCACACAACGCAAGAACACTCGTAAATGTGTACTGTGTCGGCAAAACACCAGCCCCAACCATCTCAATAAACATTCGAATTGAAACATGAAAACGGCAAACGTATTTGTACCCAGCAATCATAGTAGTCCATGAAACAGAATCCCTATAAGGCATTTCATTAAATATTGAACGGGCTTTATTAATTGCACCTTGTTTTGAATACACAGATAAAAAGGTATTCCAAGAAGAAGTATCTCTTAGAGGCATTACATCAAACCCTCTACGAGCATACGATAAAAACCCAGTTTTTTCATAGCCATTCATGAGATTTTCATAAGAAAAGCAGTTAAATGGATGTCCGATTTGATTATACGACCATGGATTAACTTAGTGAAAAATGGGTCCTTTGATTTAAGGCTTTCTTGGATAAATGATACGCATAAATGTGCCTGAGAGCCAAAGGCCTCTGAGTTTTGATTATCCATTCGAATAATTATGCAATTTAAACTATGTTTTTCATTAATTTCAAAGATTTTAAAAGAATTTCAAGATATATTTATGAAATTCAAGATAAGGCAGAACTAGTGGGAATAGATGTATGGCTTTTTTAATGAAAACGGGAAAACCCTCTCTTCCCATTACAATTTAACTAGTTAGTTTAGTTTGGCATGAAGATTAGAAACAAAGAAATCACACAGGCTCGTTTGCTAAGTAAAGATCACATCGGATTATTTTATTTCTCTCTCTTTATGTGATAGTAATTTTATCACTTTAATATAAAAAGTGCCATAAAATAATTCTATAATTAAGCAAAGGCGGACCTACATTATTTTTTTGATGCACCGGTACTCAGTAAACTCGATGCGGAATACGTCTAGTTACATAAAAAATATATAAAAATAGATATAAAAGATACTCTCTCTTTTTAAAAAAGAATAACCTAGTTTGACTTGGCATGAAGTTTAAGATAATAAAGAAGACTTTTGAATCTTGTGGTCCTAAATTAAAGTTATGTCAAATGTACCAAAATGTCCTTTAATCTTGTGGTCTTAAACATGCCATGTGGAAAGTTGAAAGTAAAGTATTGCCAAAAAGGAAAAGGGGTCATTCTTTTTTAAACAGATTAAAAAGGAAAGTAGGTCATTTTTTTTTTAAACGGAGGGAGTATAAAAACACCCACTAAAATAAAAAATTGGTTGGATGCACTGACATTTAGACTGATCTTAAGCTTCTCTGCTGAAAGGGGTATTCCATGTTTGAACCTTGTTGAGACAATTTCAACTTTTAAATTTTTTAAGCACCCAGAATCGTGGGCTATAACAACATGAATAGGTATATTGCCCAAAACTAGTCAAATGTAGTGTAATCAAAGATTTTCTTACTTGAAGAGGGGTATTACATTGTTAAATTCTAGCAGAAACATGATATGGATACTATTCTATCTAATAGACCATACTCGATTAATAATCGACCAATTGTTCTGAAACCCTGGTGCCCAAACTTTGATTTCAGTAATGAGGTTTTAGCTGAGATCTCTTTGTGGGTTACTTCTCCTAATTTGCCTCTTAATTATTGAGTTTTGGGTTCTCTAAGCTGAATAGCTAGTGCACTGGGTAACCCTTTGTTTGTTGATGAGTGTACCAAAAAAAGACCTGAATCTTTTATGCACGATTAATTATTGAGGTGAATATTACTAAGACTCTACCACACGAGATCACCGTATAAGATCCTAGTAGTAAAAACTTTGTACAACAAGTAGCATTGGAATGGAGGCCCCAATTTTGTGATAAATGCAAAAAGATTGGACATGTATGCCACCTCCAGTTGTTAAAAAATAACCAACTGAGGCTCCTCGAATAAGAAGATATGTAAGGATAGTACAAAAATGGCACTACAAAGGACCCCTGCAACCCCTGCCTCAATTTACAGAGCAGCCACTTACAGAGAAGGAGTCCATAGCTGACCTGCGAAGTAATACTCACATGTCAAAGCAGCCTGAATAGATAAATCAACAAGAGGCTAAATCGAATGAAGAAGACTGGTATGTTTTGAGACCTAATGTAGTACGGCCAAGCCCCACACTTAGTTTAAAAGGCTTTCATGCACTAGCTGTTATACCTATAAATAATGCTTTTGAGAGTCTGAGTGGAAGTAAATTGACCTCTTTACTTATTGATAAAGCAGAAATCACCGGAACATGTTAAATGAGTTGCTTATTCTAGAACATTAGAGGGGGGAATAAGAGATACAAACAAAAAAAGTTGAATAAATTTCTGAAGGCTCATACATTAGGCTTGTTGGGATTATAGAAATAGAGTAAAAGATTTTAAAATGCTTAGTATTACTAAATGCATTGCACCAGGTTGGGGAATATTACATAACTACAAAGATACGAGCAATGGTAGAATATGGCTACTTTGGGGCCAAAATTGTTATGATGTCCACAATCTTCAGACCTCTGCACAACTTGTGCATTGTCTGGTGCAGTTAAAAAGTAAGGGTCATCAATTTCTATTAACTATTATATATGGTTTTAATACTATTGAGGTAAGAAGAACCCTATGGGATGAACTAGTACACATTGCTCCTAGGATAAACTAACCTTGGTTACTTGAAGGGGATTTTAATCCTCTACTAATCCCACAAGATAGACAAGCAGGAGTTACTGTTACACTTGCAGACACACAAGAGTTTGCTGACTGTGTGAGGAATATAGGGATCTATAAGCTTCCCTAGAAAGGTAATTATTACACCTGGACAAACAAACAACATGCACAACTAAGATCTTTAGCAGAATAGACAGGGCCTTTGGAAACTCTAAATGGACAATGCCATGGGGCCACATCAGTACTGAGTATGGGTGTCCATTTATATCTGACCATTGTCACATCATTATGACTATGCAAAGTATTAAGGTAAAAGTTGTTGCTTCCTTTAAATTTTTTTGATGTGTGGACTGAGCATGAATTATTTTCTAGTATTATGACTACTATATGGGGGAAGAAATATGACAAGTGTGATATGAAAAATGTTTGGATGAAGTTACATGCCCTGTAACCTCTACTTAGAAAGCTGAACAAAAGTGAATTTACATTTATCACAGGGAAGATTTAGGAAGCCAGGCTCAATTTGAAAATGATACAACAACAACTGGCTAGGCATACAACTGATAAGTGGATAGACCAAGAGAAAGAACTGTTAATGAAATTGGAGAAATGTTCCCTCATAGAAGAAAGTTTACTAAAACAAAAGTACAGAGCTCACTGGATAAAATTGGAGGATGCAAACAACAAGTACTTTCATGCTATTATCAAGGAGAGAACTAACAGGAAGCAAATAGTTACCTTAACTGCTTTGTCTGGCCAACAAATTTATGATCCTGCTGACATCCAAAAAGAGTTTGTAATCTTCTATAAAATCTTAGTGGGGATTGCTACTACAAATTTACCAGTAGTGGATTCTCATATAATGAAGTAAGGACCTACTCTAACTAAATCATAAAGAATTTCTTTATGTGTTGATGTAGCTGGTGAGGAAATTACTGCAGGTATGACTTCTATAAGGAATGACAAAGCTTCAGGGGTAGATGGGTATAATGCCCACTTCTTCAAGAACTATTGGAAGATTGTAAAGACAGATATTATTAGTGCAATTAAGCAATTTTTTAGAATTGGTAAACTTTATCACCTATGCTATGCAGATGATTTACTGATGTTCCCTAGAGGTGATCTGAGCTCTATCACTACTATAAAAAAATGTTTCACAAATTTTTCCTTAGCATATGGACTTCACACAAACCTGAGAAAGAGCTCTATCTACTGTAGAGGGGTCACACACATAACAAAACAAACCATCCAGAAATAACTTGGTTATACAGAAGGAGAACTACCTTTCAAATATCTTGGAATATCCCCGTACGCTAAAAAGCTATCTATTGGAAAATGGTTTCCTCTAGTGGAGAAAATTATGGCAAAGATATCATCCTGGACTGCTAAAAAGCTTTTATATGCAGGTCACACTTAGTTTGTACAAACTGTTATATTTGGGGTCAAATCATACTGGGCTCAATTATTCTTAATCCTGCTAAGGTGCTGAAAATTATTGATGGTCTATGTAGAAGCTACTTATGGTCAGGAAAAGGTAATATCACCAAGAAATCCTTAGTGGCATGGGACAAGTATGCACCTCCCTCCCCTTCCCCCTCTCATTTAGTTGGCGGTTTGGGTCTCATCAACTTGTATATGTGGAATAAGGCAACTGTCAGTAAGCTTTGTTGGGATTTGGCACACAAAACAGATAAACTCTAGATACAATAGGTACACTATTATTACGTTACGAGCTCAGAACAATGGTGCATACCTAACCAAGCTAGCTGGATAGTGAGAAAGATTATGAGTACCAAAAATTTAGTAGATCAAATGCTGGCTCACAACAATAATCAGAAAAGCATGATCAGGCAAACCTACCTGCACCTACTTGGAAGGCAAAACAGAGTTCAATGGAAGACCCTTATGTTCAAGAATCTGGCAAGACCCAAAGCCTGCTTCTCAATGTGGCTAATTTGTCACAAAAGACTACTCAGATTACTAAAATGGGGTATTGATATACCCAAAATTTATAGCCTATGCTAAATGACTGAAGAAATAATAGGTCACTTATTTGTTTGTTGCAAGTATACTAAAGAAAGATGGGATCGGCTACTTAAATAGATTTAGCTCCCTAGATTCTCTCCAGTAGAGTGGACTTGTGAAATAGGTAAGAGTCAGCATGCCCAAATCTTTAAATTGATCTCTACTAAATGTGTGTATACAGTATGGATTGAAAAAAATAGCAGAGTATTTCAACAAAAGCACAGAGAGGTCAAAAACTTGGTGAAAGAGATATCCTAAATATATATAGTTCAAGCCCCACATGAAGCTAAAAACACACTTATTTTATTTACTCTATGAGATTTAGTAGATAGTAGAGCTTTAGTTCTTGCGGTTTAATTTCAAGCCTTTATCATACTGTGTTAAGATGCTAGTTTTGTAATGATGCTACTTGGTAATTAATAAAAAGTCATTAGTTACAAAAAAAAAGTGAGCCAGACTTCCCTTCTTTCCACCAAGAATTCCAGGCTTTTTGAGGGAGGGTCCAGCTTTTGTCAATTAGAGATGACTGATTTTAATGTCATTCTCGACATGGATTGGCTTCATTCCTACTATGCTACAGTCGACTGCAGAACTAGAATAGTCCATTTTCAATTTCCAAATGAACCTATCTTTGAGTGGAAGGGAAGTGTATCCGCTTTCAGGGGTCAGCTTATTTTCTACTTTCAGGAAAGGAAAATAATTTCTAAAAGATGTGTCTATCATTTTGTTTGAGTTAAGGATACTAGTTTTGAAACTCCTAGCCTTGAATTAGTCTCAGTAGTGAATGAATATTCAGATGTCTTTCCTGAAGATCTTCTAGGAATTTCCCCCGAAAAGAAAATAGACTTCGACATTGATCTTCTTCCAGATAGTCAGCCTATCTTTATTCTACCATATAGAATGGCACCAGCAGAACTCAGAGAACTGAAAGAATAGTTGAAGAATCTCTTAAATAAGGGATTCATCAGACCCAACATTTCCTCGTGGGGCGCATCAATTTTATTCATGTGCAAGAAATATGGTTCTCTCAGAATATGCATTGATTACCATCAACTCAATAAGGTCACGGTCAAGAACAAGTATCCTTTTCCCAGAATCGATGACTTGTTTGAACAACTTCAGGGTGCCAACTATTTCTCTAAGATAGACCTTAGATACTACTATCATCAACTCAGAGTTAGAGAAAGTGACATTATGAAAATAGCTTTCCGTACTTGGTATGGTCACTTTGAATTCTTAGTCATGACATTTGATCTTACCAATGCCCCAGCAGCTTTCATGGACTTAATGAACCGCGTGTTCAAGAAGTACTTGGACATGTTTGTCATAGTCTTCATAGATGATATTCTGATTTATTCCTGCACTAAGCGCGATCATGCAGACCATCTCAGAACAGTACTTCAGACTCTCAAAGATCATCAGTTATTCACCAAATTTAGTAAGTGCGAATTTTGGCTAAGGTCAGTAGTATTCATTGGTCACATCATTTTCGGTGATGGCATTAGAGTTAATTCTCAAAAGACCGAAGCAGTTAAAAACTGGCCAAAACCTATTTCTCCATCAGATACCAGGAGTTTCTTGGGTTTGGCTGGCTATTACAGATGGTTTATTGAATGATTTTCATCTATTGCATCCCCTATGTCTATATTGACTCAGAAAAAAGTTAAGTTTCAGTGGTCAGACCCTTGCAAGAAAAGTTTTTAGGAGTTGAAGACTCGACTTACCTCAACCCCAGTCTTAGCTCTTCCAAATAGTTCAGATGGGTTCGTGCTGTATTGTGATAAATCTAGAGTAGGTTTGGGTTGTGCCCTCATGCAGCATGGTAAGGTCATACCCTACGCCTCGAGATAGTTTAAAACCCATGAATGGAATTATCCTACTCATGATCTTGAGTTAGAAGCCATAGTATTTTCCTTGAAGATTTGGAGGCATTATATCTATGAAGTTCATGTAGATGTCTTCACAGATCACAAGAGTCTTCAGTATGTCTTTTCTCAAAAAGATCTCAATCTTCGTTATAGAAGATGGTTAGAGCTCTTGAAAGATTGTGACATGAGTGTCTTCTATCATCTGAGCAAGGCCAACGTAGTAGCTAACGCTATCAGTAGGCTATCTATGAGTAGTGTTTCTTATGTGGAGCATAGTAAGAAGAAGTTAGCTCAAGAAGTCCATCAGCTTACCAGACTAGGCGTTTGCTTAGTCGATTCTTCAGAGGGTGGTGTATGTATTCAGAGTAGTTCAGAATCATCTCTAGCTTCTGAGGTGAAAGAAAAGCAAGATAGAGATCCCAGCCTTGTCAAGTTGAAAGAGTTAGTTCAGGATCAGAAAGTAGAGGTTTTCTCCCAAGGGGGAGATGGTGTTTTGCGTTGTCAGAGTTGTCTCTATGTTCCAAGTGTAGATGAATTAAGGAAGCGAATTCTTGTAGAAGTACATGGTTTGTGCTACTCTATTCATCCAGGGGCCACAAAGATGTACGGTGACTTGGGAGAAATCTATTGGTGGAGTAGGATGAAGAGAGATATTGTAGAGTTTGTGGTTAAGTGCTCTACATGTCAGCAAGTTAAGATAGAGCATTAGAAGCCTAGTGGGTTCATGCAGGAGTTCAATATTCCTACTTGGAAGTGGGAAGTTATGAACATTAACTTCATGATGGGTTTGCCTTGAACTCGTCATCAGCATGATTCAGTCTGGGTTATTATAGCCCATTTCCTTCTAGTTCATACCTCTTATTCAGTTAAGGATTATGCCAAACTCTATATCAATGAGTTGGTCAAATTGCACGGAGTTTCGTTATCTATTATCTTAGATAGAGGTACCCAGTTCACCTCTCACTTCTGGAAAGCATTCCAAAAGTGTCTTCGTACCTAAATTCATCTTAGTACGACCTTTCATCCTCAGACAGATGGTCAAGTAGAAAGGACCATTCATACGTTAGAAGATATGCTAAGGGCATGTTCAATCGATGTCAAAGAAAGTTGGGATGACCAGTTACCTTTGATTTAGTTTACATACAACAACATCTATCATTCCAGTATAGATAGCTCCATTCGAAGCTCTCTATGGTAGGAGATGTAGATATCCAATGGGTTTGTTTGAAGTTAGTGAGGCCTCAGTCATAGGTCCTGACTTAGTATTCGATGCCTTAGAAAAAGTCCAGTTAATCAGAGAAAGACTCCGGGCTGCTCAGAGCCGACGAAATTCTTATGCAGATATTCATAGAAAAGATCTTAAGTTTGACATTGGTGATCATGTATATCTAAAGATCTATCCCATGAAGGGAGTGAAGAGATTCGGCAAGAAGGGAAAGCTCAATCCCCGATATATCGGTCCCTTCAAGATTCTCAGTCATTTCGGCAAGGTAGCTTATGAGCTCGAATTGCCTTCAAATCTAGCCTCAATTTATCTAGTCTTCCATCTCTCTTTTCTCAAGAAGTGTATAGGTGACCCACCAGTCGTAGTCCCTATTCATATCATTGATATTCAAAACAGTCTCTCTTATGAAGAGATTCCAGTCGAAATCTTAGACTATCAGACTCGTAGATTTAGGAACAAAGAAGTCCCTCTAGTTAAAGTTCTTTGGCGAAATCAGTCCGTCGAGGGAGCTACTTGGGAAGGAGAAGCATAGATGTGTACCAAGTATCCTCACCTCTTCTTCACCTACTCAAATCAAGCCCAAGGTAACAGTTCTCCTTAAACTTACTCAGTTTCATGATCAGTGTTCATCACGAACTTGGTATTCAGTTTCATGTTCCCAGTATATACTTGGTATCAAGTACCATTGCATATTCAATCATGCATTCATGTATCATCTCAGTTATATAATAATGCATCAGAAATGCATTCTCATTATGAGAAACTTAGTTCTTCAGAACATTAAGTCATGCATTCATGAATCAGTTACACATACATCAGTTATGCATGTTCAGTATGTTATGTTCAACTTGTTAGTCATGAGATCATGTTCCAGTTATTCATGTTCAGTTCATATTCAAGTTATTGTTTCCTCTCTCAGTCAGTCTCATTCGAGGGCAAATGTTCTCAAGGGGGAGATATTATAATACCCTAAAGTTTTTTTTAGCAAATTTAGTCCAAAAAATGCCTAGTATTAGCTTCTAAAGTGAATGATAATTATTCCATGATGAATTTTTAATATTTTGACTTTTTTTTATGTGGGAAATTCTATAAGCTTTCCATCGATATATGATTCGCTTAAATCTGATAACCGGGTAAGAAGTTATGACTACTTCAAATTCCCGTCGTAAAACAATGCCATATTAGTCAGTAGCGCGCCGCTCCACAAGAGGAAATGGCATTTGGCAATTTCTAGTAGGTGTCTGCGATTATGGTGTGTTGCGCCAGCACTCAAATTCCAAATTTTCCTTTTTCCAGTGTCTTAGTGCAATTTTCCCCGCGTCACGCCAAAGTTTCAGATCATGAAGGAAGGGGCAATGCGATGGCTCCGCATCGCGCCATCCCTCAATTTCTCAATTGTCAATTTCCAATGACGGCACGATAACACCGTGTCACGCCAAGGGCCCAGTTTGGAAAATTTTTACTGAAATTAAATGACGCATCCAGGGTTAAAAGTGTCAATTTCCTACCTCTATTTTAACCTAATAACATGTGATTTAGCCATTCTTCACCAAAAATATACTATTTTCTCTCAAGCTTCTCTCAAATTTCTCTTAAGAACAAGTTAGGGTTTCTATTGGGGATTCAAATTCAAGAAGGTTTCACCATTAATCTTCACGAAATCATGAACTAAGTTATGCATAGTGTTCATTCATGGACTTCTTTCATCCATGAAGCCCAAGAATCCCTTTTCTAAATTCAAGATTATGAATTTTCTTATCATTTTCATGATTGGGCTACTTTTGTTCATGTTGATAATGAGTAATTGAATTGTATTCCATGAATGAGTGTTAAATTCCATATGGGTTGATTTGTATCAGTATAGATTCATGAAACCCTAGGACTAAACCCTTGAATGATTAAATTGGAATTGAATCACGACATTTAATTATTGTATGATAATGTTTACATATTCTATGCCTACTATGTGTTTGGTTGAATGCCTAGATGAAGGAAAAGTATCTAATTAGCATGATATCATGAAATCTCCATGTACGTACAAGCTTAAGCCTATCACATGTTTGATGAAATGCTTCAGTAAATGTATTATGATGATTATTATGTATTCAAGTAATTCATGCTTTATCAGTTTTCTTCCATCAGTCCTGGGGGTACTTGTACCCGAAATATTAGTTGTGTGCCTAAAGGCATGTCATGTTTTCACGATATTCTTAGTGAAGCTATGAATCCTTAGACTTCAGATAGTCTTATGACTAAGGAAAAATCTCCATGATCTCATGACTCAGTCAGTTGTCAGATATTAGTAGTATTTTGTCAGTCAATGGAACTTAGTAACTCAGCTCATGTTCAGTTCAGTAAATCATGTTCGGTGTCCATTCAGATGGGAGTAGGGATTAGCACCGAGTGAACCTAAGTATGCGGACACACACTATCAGATGAGGGCGTGATTCTTAGAAGTCATCCTTGCATTCCAAAACTATGTAGCCAACATAGGTTGAGACATCAACACTATCCAATGAGGGTTGATGAGGTGGATAAACACTGTCAGATGAGGGTTCCACTATTCTCTTTTAGGGACACTATCAGATAACGGTCGCCCACAGCTTATCCTTACCAGTGGTACGGTATTAAGACCCTTTTAATTGGGGTTACAGATTGAACCCCAACTCAGCCATAATGGTGTATCAGGGGCATATCGGTTAAATACTACCTCCCACAGTTTCAGTATCAGTATTAGTAAAATAACTCAGGTAGTTCTTCAGATTTTAGGACTGTAAGATACAGTGTGTTTTCGTGCTTCCGTTGTCTTTCTCGTATCTGGTTAGGTGGATTCGTAACCAAATCATGTAAGTTTATGGCATTATGCTGCTTTGAGTATGAGTGGCTCACTAAGAGCCGTAGGGATATCTTATTTGTCGTGGGATGAAATCGTAGTGTAATACCTCGATTGTTTCTTAAGTCTAAATCCGTCTTCTGAGTATATGGAAATGACTTCTAAAGTGAATGATTATAGAACCATGTAGAATTTCTCTAATTTCTACTTTTTGTCATGTAGATCATTGAATAAGTTTTCCATCAATACCAATTTCATCGAAATCCAACATCGGACGGGGGAGTTATGACCATTTTACTAAACAATATCGGAATCGCCTAGGCCTGACGGTGGACCTGACGGACCGCCAAGTCCTTGGTGGACTGTCAAGTGTCCCGTCAAGCCAAGGCAGTGACCCCTCTTTTTGGTCATCGTGTGACGGCCAAAGTGGTGGGCCGTCAAAAAGTTGATGGACCCGTCAAGGGGTCCGTCAGGTCAAGGCAGAATGTTCCTTTTTTGGCCCCCGAGTGATGGACGATCTGGTGGACCGTCAGATTCCTGACGGACTGTCACTTCGACCGTCACTCCGAGGCAGAACATCCCACTTTTGGCGCTCGAGTGACGGATGACTTGGTGGACCGTCAGGTCGACCGTCACAGGCCCCGATCAGTGAATTTCAGCTTTTTTTCAAAAGGGCATTTTTGTATTTTCCGCCCATTTTGATATTATAAATATATCCAAGTAGTAAAGGGAAGATCATTTTCTCTTATTTCTCTCCAATCTCTCCAAGAATTCTCTAGAAGCGAGGG
>NC_061122.1:72249256-72347980 GCF_002878395.1 Capsicum annuum | reverse complement strand
AAAAAAAAATACAATCTTCTTCCAAGAAATTCAAGAATCTCCCATAGATTTCTCCAAGTGGTTTAAGAATCAAGCTTTCCTAGTCAAAGGTATCAATAATATTAGCCTAAAAGTGCGAGAAAGAAGTTCCAATCAAGTTTCTTATTCTAAAATTTATAATTCAAGGTATGTGGGGTTTGAACAAGAACACTTCTTTCGTTCTTGTGCCCAAAGATTTAATTTATACTATTGAAATTCATGATATTGCAAAGTGGGTTGACACCCAAATTACTTTATTAATGATTTATGATATTTGAGCAAATCAAGATTTATACACATGACTATTTCATCATTTTATTCCTTAAATTGAGAACTTATACCATGAGTTGAATATTGTTATTATGAGTTGATGATTTCTGAATGATTTGAGATAAGAGTCATGATTTAAGCTTTTCTATGAGAAGTTTGGTTATTGAATATATATATATATATATATATATATATATATATATAGATATTTGATCTTGAGAGTCAAGAATGAGTCCTATGATGTTTCCTTGAAGCTTTTGATATTTGAAAATGATTCGAAAAGTAAATGTACTTGATGTTGAGAAAGATTGTGTTGAGTTGAGTCGAGTTAGGAATCCACAAGATGTTTATGATTTACAGATGAGATATATAATTATGTTTTGGTCTTTATAATAGACCCATGAGTTGATATTGATTAAGGTGGATTTCCGAACACGTTTGAGCTAAGTCTGGGAGGAGTATTTAGCACCGAGCGGGAAATATGGTATTTCCCTGAAACTACGTGCCACCGTAGGATTGATGTTGATAATTGTGGGCCAGAGGCCAAGTATGGGAATGTGATAATGAGATTGAGGTTGCACTCCCTGGCAAGAGTACAATACCCCCGCCAATGTGAGGTTCTCTCCTTAGGAGGGCAAAATGTTGAACTCCATGCGGCTCACATGGTGTAGTTATGTCGGTTATAAGAAACTAACAAGTCTATAAGAGTTCAAGTTTCATGAGTTACCGAGTCACTCTAATTCATGATTTAAAGAGTTTGAGTTAAGTATAATGATTTATGAGATATATAATGCTTGCATTACTAATGATGAGTTTCAAGGAATATTTTCAATTAATTCAAGCAAAGAAAGTCGTTATCGTCAGCATGCGTGATTTTCGTAATCATAAATGATATTATTTATAAAGTTGCATTGCACCCCCACATACTCAGTACATTCTTTAAAGTACTGACCCCCATATATTTCTATATGCTACAGTGCCTTATAATGTAGGTACAAGTTATAGCACAGATACCGCATTCAGTCAGTTTGCAGTTTCTAGTCAGTAGGTGATGAGTCTTTTTGATTCGAGGGCTTGAGTCAGTTATACAGTTTGAGGAGTATCGTATTTTCTTACTTTAGTCGTATTGAGATTGGGTAGTTGGGAGTCATGACCCATCTATCTGAAGTCAGTACCAGTAGAGGCTTCATAGACTATCAGTAGAAATTGATGTATTCAGTATCGGTTTCATTTGTAAAAGTAGAGTTGTAACCTTGTAACATTCATAATTGTATTGATCAAGTTCAGATAAGTTCTATATTTTTGCTGATCTCATGTAGACTAGAGCATTTTATTCAGTTGCTTATGAGTTATGCCAGTAGAAGGGTTAGCTTAGGGTCACTTATGCCCCGAAGCACTGTGTGACGTCTCGGGACCCAATTTTGGGGCGTTACGTGTAGGAAGTCCAGTGTTTAACTTATTTGAGTTCTTTGTTTACTATGACTGGACCTTATGAGTCATAGGGTCTCATTACATGTTTGTTGGTTGAGTTATAAGGATAACTATTTGTGGGCTTAGTAAGACTATCCTGGTTACGACTTATGGTGATGAGCCGTTAGGAGGGGTTATGAGTCAATGGTTGACTCGAAGTCAAAGGAAATATTTTTCCATATTTTAAGTTAGGGTCATTCTGGACTTAGGTTATCCTTAGCCCTCATAAACACATCAAATAGACTCTTAAACATTCTCAAATCCTCAAGGTTAAGGACACTTAGGGTTTTCAAGAGATTAACTAACTGAGGCTTCCAAGGATGATTTTTATCCGTACTTCTTGATGTTTAAGGCATGTTACTCTTCTCTCATTGTCAATTTTGTAAAAGCATGTGAGCTAGAATGACCACCCAAAGTTACTAAACCAGAAGACCCACTACTTGAACCCTACAGGGATACCTATACGGGTCTGTCATGATACCTATAAAACCTATAGAAACTCTACCTCAAGGAGTGTGACCTATGAACTTGCCCTAATGATGCACCCTCTTAGTGCCTTCCTGAGATGCTTGAAGAATAGACTCAGTCATCTTATCATGATAAAGTGAAACATCCTACCCCTTTACGAACTTTTGAGTCTTCTCAGGAGATACTGGCATAAGAATATCTAAACAAAACATAGAAATGTGCCTCATACTCTGCAATATTCTTGGAGCACTTCTCCAAGTGATCAAACTAATATCTCATCTGATCCCTCAAACTTTTAGGCACAAAATTATCGATAAAGGCCTCAACAAACTGATCCCAAGTCATTTCTAGTAGACCAAGAGGTCTGCAATTGGCAAGTGACCTCTACCAATCCCTGGTTGTATTTCTCAACTGGTAGGTAGTGTAATCAACCCCATACGACTCAAGTAAACTAAGGTTATGCAATTTCTCATAATAATCATTCAAGAACTCATCGGCATCCTCACCCACAATACTACTAAACTTGGGTGGACCTAAATTAGTGAATATATCAAAACTCTTCTGATCATCAGAAAACATTACTCATAGTAATAGGAGACATAGTAAATTTTGCTGGCTGAGATCTTACCCAAGGGGGTAACATAGATGAAGTCTGAAATCCTAAACTTGGGATACCATACTCAGATGCTGGCATAAAAGAAAGGAAAAGACTCTATGTTTATGAAGCATTATAAGCAGATGCTGGTACCACTGAAGGATCCACACTCAAAGCTGGAGGAACTTGATGTTGCCTAAAATTATACCTCCTACAAAGTATAATACAATTGTTGTCAAATTAAGAACCCAATAAAGGTTGGAGTCAAACCCATAGGGAATAGGCTGAATCTTTATCAAGAACTTGCTGAAGTGGTCAGAAAGTATAGAAAGTAAATGGGGGGATTTTATGAAAATATTAGCAATATTAACAAAACTTGATTACTTTAGGTTGAAATCAATATGAGATGAGTACTAGGATTGTGTTCCTCTTGACTTCCCAACACCACAGACTGATCGTTCTCGTCAAAATATCTCGATGCCTTGCATGCAGAATTTAACATGTTAGGTGTCACCAACAATCTTTTGAACACCTTGGGTAAATTTTACTTATCTCCATTTGAATCGTAGAGTGTTGCCTTACTAACCCTTGTTCTGGATCCCAGATTAATTAAATATTTTTGGGTCTCAAGTTAATTAGATAAAGGTTGATAACTTCAAATTACAGTTGTGATCTTCTTTATAACATCACAATACAAGAAGAAACATCAATTAAGAAAAACTTTGCACTTCCTTTACTTTGTTATTCTATTAGGGTTCCCATAACGCTAATTAGGAGGTTTAGCCACTCATGTTTTCAAGAACACCCATAAAATTCATCATAGAAAGCATATGAATAATCTTATAATAAATTAAGAATGAAAACCAGAATCTCAAATTAATCTCAAACTGTATAAACCAAGAACAAGGATTCCAAGATCAAAAGTGTATCTTAGAATCAATATAATATTTGTAAGTATAAGGCAAAATACATAGACAGACCCCTGGACTTTTTGACTTTTTTTGTATTGGCACTTCAATTAGGCCATGTACCTATTGAACCCTTTTATAATTCACAAACCGTGTCAATTAAGCATAATTGCTGGCATGGCGTTGACATGGCATGACATGTGTAATGCACTCTCTACTAAGAGAGTAAGAAGCCATAATTTACTTATTTTTTTAATTTTTTTCCTTATCAGTTGAGGGTAAAATAACCAATATTAAAATTAAATTTTTGTGGCAAAATTCAACATAAAAAATTGTTGTTGATCAGTGAAAATTGATGATGGGGTGTGTAAAATGGAGTAAAATAATTATTTTTGGTGAAGTGTATGGTGGTTTGAAGTTGGTCCCGCTGGCAGATCTCCAGAAAACGAGGTGGAGGCCATTGCGGTTTTTTTGGTGGTGGTTTAGTGGTGTTGGAGGGTAGATGATTGTGTTGTAATGGGTTTTCTGGCGAAATTATTTCCAAAAATTCAGATATGAACACGTCAATTTGGACACCAATACTACAATTCTTGATGCCATCATGAAGCTTAATTCCTCAAAAGCAAGGGATATTTCTCTCTCTCTAATTGTTGTTGGGTGTTGTTTTGTTGGAAAATGAAGGAGCGAAGGTGAATTTTAATGGTGAATGACTAGAGGAAGAAGAAGGCAAAAAAATATTTTTTTTTTTAAAATTATTATTGTTGCTTGTTGTATATGTGTGTGTGTTGCATTATTAATATTTTTCTTTCTTTAATGATTGTTAGGTGTTGTTTTGGTGGAAAAATAAAGAATTGAAAGTGAGGTTTAATGGTGGAAGAGTAGAGGAAGAAGAAGGTAAAAAATGAAATTATTTTTCCTTTTTAATTAATATTTGATTTTTTTCTTTGATGACATGTAATTTTACCATTGGTTATAATTTCCATGTCATGGAAAGTGAATTTCATGCGCCAAATTTAATATGGAATTGTATAATTTGTGCTTAATTCACACATTTTATGAATGATAAAAGGGTTCAATAGGTACATGACCTAATTGAGGTGCCAATACGGTAAAAGTCAAACAGTTCAGGGGTGTGTCTATGTATTTTGCCTAAGTATAAAGAGAGTGTAAACTATTATAAAAACATCAAATGGGTATTTATAATTATACAACAAAACCTAAAAATCTTAACCAAAATAAATTAGGAAAATAAGGTTGGAAGTGGTAAAGCCTCAGACAACAAGTCGTTTGGACTGACGATGACTTGTTTTCAGCTCCATATCCTAGCGTTAATGCTTTTTGGTGACTACTCATTATGTCTCTAGGTGAGTCATTTCCAGACTCGTTGTCTCTCTAGTGACTTTTTCAGCTTTCATAACATAACTCCACATGCTCAGAACGACCTCTCCTATGAGTCGTAGTTAGATCCTATGACTCATCTCTGACCTCATTTCCACTGGGATCAGACTTCTATTTTTTCAAGACCTTGTCACATTTTGGCTCAGGAAGACCTCCACAATGACTTGTAGTCAGATTCTGTGAGTCGTAGCTAGTGTTGATTTCAATATTCTTTCTTATTTTCTTTACTATTCACCCCACTACTTTGACGACGAGTCATAGCGTCACCCAACCACTCGTTGTCCAAGAAGAAAATTCAATTCTAGAGCTGCTTTTTTTTATTTTCATGCTACTCACTTCCAACCTTGTTTTCTTGCAAAACAAATATAAACCACATCATATCTAACAAAAGGGACCTAAGTACTTGCATAATTTTTGGTTTTAAGCATAAAAAAAGCCATGAAACCATGACACATCAACACCCTCAACTTAGAATATTTACGTCCTCAAGAAAATAACACATACAAAGACACTACGATGCTTAACTAAGATAAAGCTAAGGCACCTATGGCAGTCAGCTTAATTTTAGATAAAAAACTTTTACCCCTCTTATTTCCAACTTCTTAAAACCAATATCCGAACCTGTGTAGCTCAACAATATGACACCGAGGAATCAAGCAATGGGATTACATTAACAACAAATAACCAAGCAAATATGCACGTGATGCTATTTGAACAAATAAGAAATTAACAACACGACCCATGTACTCTCTTATAAAAGAAGTTTCAACTCTCATAGTATTGTTATGCATGTCAATACAAGGGACTATGTCATGACACTCACTCTCACAAAAGAAGTTCAATCAATGTACACAGAATACCATAGGCTTGACCTTATTTTCTATACCTTAGTTTTTTGGACAGCTAGATTAGGATCACTATAGGACTTTACTAGGCTTAGAATGTAGGTCTGCGGGCAGGTATGGTATATTTGGGATCTAGTGACTCACCCTCTTTGACATTATGTACACCTTTTGGCTCCATTTCTCAATCATTTTTCTTTTATTCCTCCTTTATTCTCGTTTATTTATTTTATGGATTGGGTGTGGTTTTCTTTTTGATTTGCATTTATTCTCTTTTCTTTTCTCAATTTTTTTTTCCAAAAATTCTTTTCTTCTTTTTACTTATTTTTTTCTAACACACTCAATCTTATTTTATTTTACTTTTACATTACATCCTTCTACATACCTAACTTTAACTACACACCCCTATGATAGTCACCCTCAACTTTGGTGATTTTCCTAAGTTGAGGTGTATTTTGAAGAAGGGAACAGAGAAAAGACAGGTTCATTTTAATCAATTTGGGAAGATGAAATGATGAAACAAAACAAAAGAGGTCAATGTAGGATTAAATCAGGGAACAATGGATACTTATTCATTTTAAATAATTATGTCCTAACCAACTATCCTAAAACCTAGGCAAGACTAACTGGATAAGTTCTGAATTAAATGCACAAAGGGAACTATGTAAGCATATCACACATGCGATACATGGTTATATTACCAACTACTACTTATCCAGTTCATGCATATGCTAAGCTATGATTATTTTATCCCTAATAATAATTCCATGACAAGATTCACACAATGTCCACATAGATATTTACATCATATAGTTTCTATAAAATTAGGAGGGGTATCATTTTCTCAAAACAACAATAGTTCAAACACACAAAGTAATTGTCAACTGCACTTTAGGTTTCTTATTTTCTCCTACTTAAGTAGAAACAATACAAACACAAGACATAAAACACAATACAACCTAATTATGCCGATTTTACTAGGATAATACAGTCGACGAAAAAAGGCACAATAAGAGAAACCCCTCGCTATGGTATACCCCAACCCCCAACAAATGACTACGCACTGTCCCCATTGCATAACTATATGAATTAAGATGTCTCCATAGGCGGGGCCTTATATGGGGCCCCACTATCATTAATAGTGGTCCCAACAGGGATCGGGACACACTCATATCAATAATGGCACCAATGGTGATTGGTGCACTCAACGTGAATGGCTTTCGCGAGGTAGAACTATGATCTTACTCATATCTACTATAGCTATAACTGCCATATCACTCATATGAGAGCTACCAGATCCTGCTTCAATCTCATGGACCTGAGTCAAATGGTCTTGAAAATTCTATAGGCTAGCTGCTCGTGCTGCTTATACATCGTCTTTTTCTCTTATCCTTTTTTTCTCTTTATTGATCTCTCTCCACCTTTCTTTTCAACATATTTTTCATTACCTTTTATATATTAAATATCCGGCAAATCCTCAATAGGATCTCATTAATGATTTGAAAAGTAGGGAATAACCTCACAGCCATGTCCTCAATAGCAGCCTGGAGTATAACCAACTCTTCATGCACACCCGCCAGATTTGGGGATTGAACGCATGCCAGCTTTTGTCTAATCCGCCACTCAAAACTATCAAACTAGGTATGCATACCCCACATCTAATTCTTAATCTTTTTCTTTACCCAAAGTTGTACCCTCTTCTTAATATTAGTCACTTATTTCTTGAGGGTGCCTAATCTCTTTAGCACACTAGTCAGAAACTCCTAAGTGACCAAAGTATATCTACTTAGAGGTAGGCGGGATATGGACGGTCTTGAGGTCAGAGGAGGTAGGGCCTGTAAGGATCCTATTGCATCTGTGGAAGCTTATGGCTTAACTTGGCAGTCTCAGTAGGAGCGTATCCAAGGTTGGAAAAACCTAGAGTGTCTATATCCATATGCCTATTGTCCTAGAAAGATACCTGAAGAAGAGAAGCCCTAACTATGGCCTTAGAGATCGAGTTCCCATGATCCCAGATCAACCCCAAGTCAGTGGTCCTATGGACTGTCTCTTATGCAAACAAATCTATATTAGTAAATAGGGGTTTGCCAAGTTGGTATTCGTACTCACAGCCCGGTCACAAATCTCCAATGCAAGGATCATGGCTACATCAATTTTGTAGCCCTTCATAATACTGATGAACAAAGTATCCCTATCAAGGCTCAGTATATTATCTCCCATCATCGAGCTCAGATTATGCTGAACTAAGGTCCACCAAGCCTTGGACATAAAATTTAGGCTGGCCTTATTAATCTATATAGATGGGCCTACAACCTAAGGTGCCTCTTCCCGCCTCTCATCAATAATCCATGCTATCCACCTAAAATGCATAAACTTATCATTTGTGTCGATTTTCTTTGTATTTACCTTCAGTATTACCTTAATATGGTAATCAATATATGATGTATATGTAGGGAGATGACACTCTGCACTATGTAGAAATCTGGATATGGTCTGAGTAGAGATGTTAACGGAACACCTCAAATCATCATTGAATATAAGGGAAAACCTCCCTTCCATGACATCCCTTGCGGATACATATGCCTCAACTCTATTTGTTTCATGGCATAAAACTCCCAAACTAGTGTTGAGATGTATCTACCTGAAGCTTTTGTTATCTACTCGAAGTGGTACTTCTTGAACCACACCTCAAACTCAGGCATCTTAGACATGCCTACTATGCTTAACTTGGGCTCAAGATAGAACCCCTTCTTCGGCCTCCCTGTGCTGGGGCTAATGGCACTATCCCAATTATATAATTCCTACATCCCGAGATGCCTTCTCTAATTAATGATGGGCATTAAGGAAGGCTCAATCTGTAGTGTGGGCTGAATTGGTCGTGGAGGATAAATCACCATGGGGTAATTCCCACTGGACTCTTCTTCCTTATTACCATCTACATCCTCTGATACTGACTCCAAACCTCTATTGCTGAATTTGATGTTAGATGCAACATCTTTTTTCTTTTTTACCCTTCTTAAGGCCTAACTCTGACTCTATCTCCTCTCCTACTTTAAACTAGGGAGGGGAGTGTGGTGGTGACTGGCTTAGATTCTTCATTTGGGCCCTAGACTATGGTGGTAACTGTTCTAAATTCTCCATCTCGGCCTTACCCTTCTTGCCCCAGGGTAAGATGCTCCTTGTTTCCATTGGTTCCAAGATGGGATATTTCTTTACGAAACTACTGGACTCGTCATCAGTGGGTTCGTCCCTAAGTTGATGAGTGATAGGCTAAGCTTGCTTCTTTGGGGTCTGCTTCATGCTTTTTTCAGAGGCATTCTTAGGTGCCATTGTACTTGAGAGAAGACACAAATTAGTTAATACTAAGAAAAGAAAAGAAAAACAAAAAAGAAAAAGTTTTCAGAGTGTGTGGGAACCCTACAAGTCGGGCTACAACTAGTTACCAGAGGCTATAGGTCGTCCTGACAGTTGTACGATGACATGTCATGCATGTGAATTGGCATTGGTTACTCTACGAGTCCATAAATTAAGTCATTGGGTCACCCAAAGACTTATTAAGTGACTCATTGTTTGACCAAAAAATAATATTTCAGGACCTATATATGGCCAGTCACTATGAGTCTACCTATGAGTCATCAGGTGAGACAACGACTTATAGGGTGAGTCGTAGTGTGTCCAAGGAACTTAGACCCTTACCCCACCCCTATTACCAGTGGCTACTTGTCTTCTAACAATGCGTAGGGTTACCCTATGAGTCTTTATGAGATTCATCGAGACTGTTTAATAGAGATGGTAAGGATAGTCCTTGTGCATTCATGTTAACAACATTAAGTTCCAACATCAGGCCTCCTATCTCAACCTTTTCCCATAATTTATTCCATAATTCATTTCCTACATCAGGTTCTACTCTATTAATACAATTTAGAATCCTCATGAATTTTAAAAATCACTCAAACACTAGGCAAGTGTTAAATATAGAATTTGAGGGAAATTTTTAAAGTAAATCAAGTATGAACTATGAATTAACAATAAGATTAGTGCGCTTACTTTGCAATAGAGAAAACAAGATTGGAGTCGTTACTTACTCTTAATCTTGTTCTTGAGAGGAGAATTTTGCCCTTATTTTAGAGTGATTAAAACTTGAATATGGTGTTTGAAGATGACTAGAAGAGTGTTTAGTGTATTAGGGATGTCTATGGGAATGGAGGGAGTCACACGATTTCAATAATTGAAGAGGAATCAATTAGGATTTTAATTTCCCTTTTATTCCACATAAATTGGGTTGGGTCAGCCCATTGGGTCTGCAATATTGAGCCTGACTACAACTTATTGTAAAGACTCATAGTCAGAGGCTATGAGTTGTTGTCTCCCTATGTTTAAAGAACTGCCTTACCTGACTCTCCAGTTAAGACAACTCTAGGTGAGAAGTCATTGTCATTAATAATGACTTATTCTGAGAGTTGTCAAGACTCCAGAGAAAACTTACCTAGCAAATTTCCTTTGGGATTCTCCTAACGGGTCAGGTGACGAGTCGTTAGGAGTCTCGACAACTTGTAGGATCCTTTGTGGGGCCAGGGCACTAGAATTTTTTTTGGTTTTTTCCTACATCTTTTAGCCTTGCACACTGAAGACAAAAATTACCCTATAATGTAATAAGTACAATATGGGTAGGCTCCCATAAAACACTTGATTTAACGCCTTGAAATGATAGCTATGTTGGGTACTAAAATTTCACCAACAAGCCCATGGGTCTCCCATGCAATGCTTATTTAACTTCACAGCACGACTCGATTGCCTTGCCTACTTAGACTTCACCAAGACTAACATCCTTACATACTTTCAATTTGTCCATGCTACCATATAGTACTTAATATAATGTCCGTTCACCTTGAATATGCCTTTACCATCTCATTTAATGTCAATTGCACCATGTGGAAATACTCTAACCATAGTATATGGTCCATACCACCTAGACTTTAACTTGCCAGAAGACAAGCACAGCCTCGAATTATACAATAAAACCATATCATGGTACAACTTTATCTTCTCCTTGTACAAAGAATAACTGTCTTAAGCGTGGACACAAAATTTATCTAACTTATTCATTTTACTCTTTCTTAGGTTTGCAGCATTGGCACTAAAAATTTAGCTTCGTTAATGCCCATAGTGGCTTGTGATCAAGTTTAACCAATAAGTGGCATGCCTTTCCGTACATAAGCTGATATGGAGAGGTACCTATAGGGGTTTAAAAATCTATCCGGTAAGACTAAAGTTGATCATCTAGCTTCTTTGACCAATTAGTCCGATTGGTGTTCAAATTCTTTGTCCATATGAACTTGATCTCACGATTAGAGACCTCAACCTACCTAATAATCTGAGGATGGTAGGGTGTTGCCGCCTTATATTTCACACCATGTTTTTCAAGCAAGATCTTAAATAGATGATTGTAGTAGTGGGACCCACCATCACTAATAATAGCACCTAGAGTACCAAACTGAGCAAAAATGTTCTTCTTAAAGAAAGTAGTGACACTGTGACCCTCATTTTTGGGAAGCACAACCGGTTCCACCCACTTAGAAACATAGTCAATAGCCACCACTATATATTTCATACCGTACAAACTCAAAAATGGACCCATGAAATCAATTCCCTACATATTAAACAACTCAAGCTCATTAGTAGGTGTCATTGGGAGCTCATGCTTCTGTGAGATATTTCCTTGGCATTGGCATTGATCACAGGAATGAGAATAGTCATGTGAATATTTATAAATAGTTGGACAATAGTAACCACACTATAATTCCGCACATATCAAACAACTCAAGCTCAAGAGTAGGTGTCATTAGGAGCTCATGCTTTTGTGAGATATTTCCTTGGTGTTGGCATTGATCACAGGAACGAGCATAGTCATGTGCATATTTGTAAATAGTAGGCCAATAGTAACAACATTACAAGATCTTATGGGCCATGCGAGTACCTTAGAGATACACCTCCAAGTCACACCATCCATATACACCCCAAAATAAGAATGGATCATCCCAGAAAAACTTTCGTACCTTATGTATAAATCGGTTTCTCTGCTATAACGACAAGTATTTTGGGACAAGGTCAGTTGCCAAATAATTTGCAAAATCAGCAAATCAGGGGAATAAGTCTTGTGATGCTGCCAAGACCCGCTCATCTAGAAAAGTATCATTAATCTGAAGATCATCCCCTAATTTGATCATCACCTCCTCTTCTAGGCAAGATAGATGGTCTGCAACCTAATTCTCTATATAGTCCTTGATCACAAAATCAAATTCCTATAGTAATAGTACCCACCGAATAAAACTAGGCTTCATATATTTCATCTCCAAAAGGCACCTCAAAGTTGCATGATCAGTATGCACAATGACTTTGGTCCTATTCAAATAGGACTAAAATTTCTCAAAAGAAAAAAACCAAAGCACGTAACTCATGCTCAATCACAGTATAATTTTTTGTGCGAGGTTTATTGCTTTGCTGGAATAGTATATGGGATGAAGTATTTTCTCACGTCTTTGGCCTTAGACAACTCCTAGGGCCACGTAGTTAGTGTCACATATCACCCCAAATAGAAGCGTCTGGTCTGAAGACACAATGATAGGGGTAGAAATCAACCTCTTATTTAGGCACTCAAAGGCCTTGAGACAATCATCATCAAATATAAACTTTACCTCCTTCTTTAATAACTTGCATAATGGATTTGCAATTTTGGATAAGTCCTTGATGAACCACCTCTAGAACCCTGCATGACCCAAGAAACTTCGAATACCTTTAACCAAAATAGGTGGATGAAATTTTCAATCACCTTAATTTTAGCTCTGTTAACCTCTATTCCCTTCTGCAAAATCTTATGCCCCAAAACTATTTCCTCTTTCACCATAAAGTGGCACTTTTCCCAATTCAACAGCAAGTTGAACTCTACACATCTCTGAAGTGCATTAGCTAAGTGGGCCAAACATTTATTAAAAGATTCAGTAATGACCAAAAATTATCCATAAATGCCTCTATAGCATCCTTCACCATATCAAAGAGGATGGATATAATACAATGATAAAAGATGGTGGAAGCATTATGAAGTTTGAAAGGCATTCTCTTGAATACGAATGTACTATATAGATATGTGAAAGTGGTTTTATCTTGGCCTTTGGGGGAAATAGAAATTTGATTATAACCTAAATAGCCATCAAGAAAACAATACCATTATCTGCAAGATAGTCAAATATCTGGTCCATGAATGGCATAAAAAAGTGATTCTTCTGCGTCTAAGTATTCAACTTTTGATAATCCATACAAACTCTCCATACCATAACTGGTCTTATGGGAACTAACTTATTTTTCTTATTTAGGACCACAGTGATCCCACCCTTCTTAGATGCACACTAAATCGGGCTCACCTACTTGCTGTCGGCAATAGGGTAAACCACACCTACATCTATCCACTTAATGATCTCCTTCTTTACCACCTCTTTTATAGGTGGATTCAGATGATGCTGATGCTCAATACTAGGTACACACTCTGATTTCAACTAAATCTTATATGTACAAATTCCAGATAGAATCCCAACAATATCCACAATGGTCCAACCAATATTCTTTTTAAACCTCTATAATACTAAAATCAAGGCATTAAACTGTGTATCAACTAAATCTACAACAATAATAACCGGCAAGGTATTGTTGCCCCATTAAAATGCATAACACAAGGGAGAAAGGAGGGCCTTCAATTCTTATATCGGTGGCTCCTCAATGGATGGACAAGCTGGCAGAGTTACTTTTTTCTTTATGTCCACATCCAACTTCTTTGGTGTATAATTATAAGATCCTCTACCAATTAGAGTGCTTACTATCTCATCATACTCATCAATGCCATCACTGTCAAAGTTCATAATCATTGCCGCTAATGACTCTACACAAAGTTGCTCCTCAATACGTGCAATCAATGCATTTTTATTAACCATATCTATCATAGACACCACACATCTATCTTTCAATAATTATTTCGACTGACCCACTTTAAAAGTAACTTGTTCATCATTGAGCTTGAATTTCATATGTCCTATCTCCATGTCAACCAATGCCTACCCGGGGCTAAGAAAGACCTTCCTAGAATAATTAGAATATAAAAATCCACCTCACAGTGATGAATCACAAAATCAACTGGGAATATGAAGGAAGCTACCTTTAGCAAAACATCACATAAAATACCAACTAATTTCTTCACAGTTTGATCAACCATCAATAACCTCATTGACGTTAGCTTAGGTGACCCTAATCATAACTGTTTGTACACAACTAGCTGCATCAGATTAGTAATAGCTCCCAAGTTACACAATGCTCATGAAAAATTTAGAGACTTAATAGTGTACCAAATAGTGAAAACTCTGAGATGCTCTTTCTTCTCAACCAAAGATTAGGAAGTATAGCACTCCAGTAGTGTATATTATCGATGATCTTAAAACCCACCATCCACTTCTTTATCACTAAGTCCTTTATGAACTTTACATAATCAGGCATCTTCTCTAATGCTTCTACAAGAGGGATATTACTAGATAATTCTTTCAATATCATATAAATTTATGATATTTCCTTCTTCTTAATTCATTTTTAACCCTTGAGGAAAAAGTGGGGGAGTTCGTCGAATGGTCTTCAAAATTGGTTCGACCTCCATACCTTTTTCTCTATCAACATCGGCTCCTTTTTCAACACCATCGATTTCTATGGCATCTCATCATTTTTCACTAACTTTTCAGTCTCAGCTTCAAATGTATCATCTAAATCAATACTATCATTCCTTACCTTATCAACTATTAATATAGGAGGATCAGTAGTAGCCTTACCACTCCAAAGGTAATGACAAATTAGTGACAGTTGTTCTTTGGATTCTAAATGGTGTTGGTCAAAAGAGTTCATGGTTGATTCTGATTTAAGATTGCCAACATTTGACCAAACTGGTGCTTAAGCTGCTTAATCGCAGTAGTATGCTATTCTAACTTCTAGCTTAGTCTCAAAACATTTGCTTAATATCCTTATGACAACTCTATTGATTTTCTAAACCCTTAACCAGTTTTGTAAGAAAAAATTCCATTCTTGAATCAACATTATGGCTGCCGGTGGAACATACACACCACTTTTCTACTTATACTCACCTTTTCACCTCCAATCACTATCTCTCTCTTTGATCTGATCCCTATACCTGTCCCCATAATAATTACGACCTTGATTCTCTTGACTCAAATTCTAAGAGTCTTGATTGGACCCTTGGACCTTGGCTTGAAAACCCGCCATCTTTTTGTCCAAATACTTAGTTTCCTACTTAGAGTCAGACTCTTCATGTCTAACAGACTTATCTTTCATGCCCACTGCATCCACCTTTTTAGTAGTCATAGTTGCAAACTTCTTAGTAAGAAACCTAATTTTCATCCTCAGTTATGCTCCCTCTTGAGCTACTATATCATGTATAACTTTTTGCTCACTGAAAGCACTAATAGCATAAATACCAACTCCTCTTTCTTCCTTCTGGGTATAACACCCTCGGATGGTATTAGAGACTTGGTCTATGATTTCTGTAGCTAGCTCCCAATAAAGGCTCATAAAGCCCCACCAGTAATAGTATCAATAACAACTTTGGTGTTTGCATTTAGGGCTCCATAGAATATCTCATGAAAATTTTGCCATGAAATTTTATGACTAGGAACAATTATCAACTTCTTTTTGAACCTCAACCATGTCTCATAAAATAACTCTAAATATCATTGCCTGAAATTGTAAATCTCATTCTTTAACTATAGTATTTTATAAGACAGGAAGAATCAATCTAAGACTTTTTCTATAACTTAATCCAATTAGTAATGGACCCACGAGGTAGTTTCCCTAACCATAATATCACTTTACCAGTATAAGTGAATGGGAACAACTTGAGTCTCAAAGCTTTCTAACTCACCCTAGGAAGATTACACGAATTGCAAATGCAAAAGAAATTTATGACAGGTTTGCGTCGCCCGTCGGCAAACCAGCAAACACACCCTTCAGATTAAGCAACTGAATCATAGCACTTGTAATGTCAAACTTCACCCCTTGGGGAAACTCATGAGGGATACTAGATCTTATCTTAATAGGCTTAACATGCCCCTAATCCTCTTCTATGTCATCAAATACAGGTAAGTTCTGAAAAGTGAGGGGGTTGAACTCTATCTCATCTAGCATTGTCTCTGTCGAGTGTTGTTCACCATTGTTCTTCTTATGTCACTCTTTCCTCTTAAGATGCACGTTGGGCAGATTCCCTTATTGCATTTTCTTTATCTAGTAAACAAGTAGTGGTTGAGTGGATATTTCCTGAATACCATGTAGAGGTTGCATATTTAAGAGATTTAGGTCATCGTGAAACCCATACTCATACATTTCTATCTTATAATTCTATCGTAAGGTCTACTCCAACTCAACATCAAGTAGGATCAAGGAATTTCCTTAACTTTAAGTACTGGACATACATCAGAATACGCCCCAAGAATAGCAAAAAAACAAAACCAACAATCTCAATCACTCAATTTCTAATCGTATTCCCCAGTAATGGTGCCAAAATTTAATGCCACCTAAAATTATACCTCTTAGAACGTGTAATGCGGCCGCTGTCAAATAAAGAACCCAACAAATATTGGGGTTGAACCCATAGGTAATAGGCTGAATCTTTATCAAGAATTTGTTGAAGTAGTAAAAATGTAGAAAGTAAATAGGGGATTTTGTGAAAACAGTAGCAGTAGTAACAAATCTTGATCACTTTAGGTTGACATCAATATGAGATGAGTATTAGGACTGTGCTCCCTTGATATCCTTTCATGACTTAAAACAAGGGTCATGATGGTAATTGTCACGGTGTACCTTGATATGTAAGCCTATCACTCAAACTGATACAAAAAAGAAAAAGAAAATATAGAAATACCCTACGAAAGGCTTCTAGAATAAAGCTGAACCATACAAGTAATCATAAAAATATGGAAATTACTTATCCAAAATACCAACCATGTCCAAAACTAAGTGTCAATAGTGTATGAACTATAAATAAAAACCTAGAGTCAAATACATCAAAAATAACTATAAAGTAATAATATCTATCTCCAAATACTAATAAAGACATAACTAATACAAAAATATAGAGGTGAACTAAGAATGTATGAAAGTCTGATCACTACATTGACTAATCTGAAGGCATTCAAAATCAACTAGTCTGAGGCTCACCAAACCTAAAGCTGCACCAAAAGGGTAAAGTAGGAGTGAGTATGGTCCACTTGTACTTAGTAGGTATCATAGGCCGAACGAGCAAAGTAGAAAATAAAGCATATAAAATACATACTAAGGGGATGTCACCTGTAATTAAAAAATGTCTCATAATGATAGCCCGCACCGCTTGCACTCGTAGTTCTAATTATCGCATATATTTTACCATCACACGAAGATAGAACACAAGTATGCATTATATCACATATAAGTAGAACAAGGTGGAACATGCATATACAAGATTATCAAATACAAGTAAAAGAAGATAAGATAATTACATAGATGGAAACTAAATATGTAAATACAAAATAATAAAGTAAATGTAATACATGTGATGATGATGATGATAATGCATGTATGATCCCGCAAAATCCTAAGCTTAACTCAGTCTGTTAAAGATTGAAAAGAGGTCCCAGCTTGGAAATTTTAGCTAAGTGTTTATACTAAGAATTATTTTAGCCTTCATAAGGTGGCGATCCTATTATACAACCCTTATGACCTTAAAGTATCAATTTTAAGGTTGATTCATGATCAAGAATGTCAGTAGGTCACTTCAGGTGAGTTTTGGATTTTTTGAACCTGATTTGAACTATGTTTGGGTGGCAAAAATAGTGGGTCAACGCGATCTCGATGCGTTGCATTGCCCATCACGTTGACAGATAATTTTTTCCAGCTTTCAGTACAATTCCAATGAATCAACGCAAACTCAACATGGCACATTGGTCATCACATTGATTTCATTGACGCGGAGCATTGGTTATGCGTCATTGGACATGTTTTCAGTCATTAAAATCCCACATCTAAGGAGGTAATTAGGTATTTTCCCACCTTATTTCAGCCACAAATCACGAGATTAAGCCACTTTAGAGGTAAACTCAATTCTCTATTCTCAAAATTACTCAAGAACAAAACCCTAGCGCTTCCAATTCAAGCTTCAAGCTTCAAGAAATTCTCCACAACTTTTAGAGAATTAATAATCAGGTATGTTAGGTGTTCATCCAAGGGTTTCCTTCCACCGTTGGAGTTCAAGAATCCTTTTTAAATTACAAGTTAATTTTTTCCATGATTTTATGTTGAATTGATTGTATTTATGATTATAATGCTCTTTGGGGTTTCTAATCCATGATTTAATTCGAGTTTCATGTAAATTAATTTACACATGTAATGGTATATGGATTTATGTTAAAAACCCCATGAATTTATAAGTTGAGACTGGTAATCATGATGCCTACATGTTGTTCATTATTATGTGCATAGATTGTGCTCCCCAAGTGTTTGATGAATTGTTCATGTGACATGAGTAATGAAATAATATCATGTTAGCATGTATACAAGTTCATTCCATGCAAGTGTTTGTTAAAATGTCTCAATGAATGAATGGTGGCAAAATAACTAGTTATCATGTTTTTAAGATTGTGCTATGTTTTACAATTTATGTTATCGACTCCTGGGGGTATTAAATACCTGACAATCCAGCTGTTTATCTAGATTTATAGTATTTTTAGAATAGTGTCAGTAATGTCACATATTATAGAACTCAAATAGTTATAGAACTCAGCGTATTCAGTCAGATAATAGAATTTAGCGTACTTAGATAGTCAATAGAACTCTGTGAACTCACTTCAGTTCAATTAGACAGTACGATCAATAACAGTTTAGTCAAGCCTAGTACAGTCTAGAAATTAGTTTAGTGTCTATTTAGTTGGGAGTAGGAATCATCACCGAGCGAACCCAGGGATAGGGGCATTTCTATAAGTAAAGGGTTTGACCCTTAGTAGAAATCCTTGTATTACAGAACTACGTAGCCAGCGTAGGTTAAGATATCTTCCTTCCTGTCTAGAGAAGGTAGTTAGAGTTATTGAAAGACTATGACATGGGTGTTCTGTATTATCTAGGCAAGGCCAATATAGTGGCTGATGCTCTCAGTAGGATGTCTATGGGTAGTGTTGCTCATGTGGAGGATGGTAAGAAGAATTTAGTGTAGGAAGTTTATGAGCTTACCCGACTAGGTATCTACTTAGTCGATTCAGCAGAGGGTAGTATGTTGGTATAGAATAGTTTAGAATCATCTCTGGTTTTCAAAGTAAAAGAAAAGCAAGACAGAGATCCCAGTCTAGTCAAGTTGAAAGAGTTAGTCAGAGATCATAAAGTAGAGGTTTTATCTCATGGGGAATAAGGTATATTGCATTGCCAGGGTTTACTATGTGTGCCAGGTGTAGATGATTTAAGGCAACCGAATCTTACAGAAGCGCATGGTATGCATTACTTTATTCATCCAGGGGCCACTAAGATGTACCACAATTTATGGAAGATCCATTGGTGGAGTAGGATAAAGAGGGATATTGTAGAGTTTGTAGCTAAGTGCTCTACGTGTTAGCAGGTCAAGATTAAGCACCAAAAATCTAGTGGTTCCATGCAGGATTTTAGTATTCCCACATGGAAGTGGGAGAAAGTGAACATAGACTTTGTTATGGGTTTGTATCGTACTCGTCATTAGCACGATTCTATTTGAGTCATTGTAGATAGGATGACCAAATCATCTCACTTTTTACTAGTTCATACCTCTTATTCAGCCAAGGATTATGCCAAACTCTATGTTAGAGAGTTGGTCAGCTTGCACGGAGTCCCATTATCTATTATCTCAGATAGAGGTACCCAGTTTACCTCTCATTTTTGGAAAGCCTTCCAAAAGGGTCTTGGTACCCAAGTTCACCTCAGTATAGCCTTTTACCCTCAGACAGATGGTCAAGTATAAAGGACAATCCAGACTCTAGAAGATATGTTAAGAGTGTATACCATTGACTTTAAAGGTAGTTGAGATGACCACTTACCTTTGATTGAGTTTGCATATAATAACCATTATCATTCCAACATTCAGATGGCTCTGTTTGAGGCACTCTATGAGAGGAGATATATATCTCTGATTGGTTGGTTCAAAGTGGGTGAGGCCATAGTGGTTGGGCCTGACTTGGTATTTGATATCTTAGAAAAAGTTCAGTTGATTAGGGAAAGGCTTAAGACAGCTCAGAGCCGATAGAAATCGTATGCAGATGTGCGAAGAAAGGATCTCGAGTTTGAGATAGGGGATTATGTGTATTTGAAAATCTCTCCTATGAAAGAAGTAAAGAGGTTTGGCAAAAATAGGAAGCTCAATCCTCGATATGTCGGTCCTTACCGACTTTTTATCCATTTTGGAAAGGTAGCTTATGAGCTTGAGTTGCCTTAAGACTTAGCTTCAATGCACCCAGTGTTTCATGTCTCCTTGCTCAAGAAGTGCATAGGTGACCCAGTAGTTGTAGTCCCTATAAAGGGTATAGAAGTTCAGAACAGCCTCTTTTATGAAGAGATCCCAGTTGAAATTCTCGATTATCAGGTTAGTAGACTGAGGAACAAAGAAGTTCCTTCAGTCAAAGTTCTTTGGCAAAATTAGCCCGTTGAGGGAGCTATTTAGGAAGCAAAATAAGATATACGAACCAAGTATCCTCACCTCTTCTAAGAAATCTCAAACTAAGCTCAAGGTAATAGTTTTCCTTTAATTCAGTCAGTTTCTTGCTCAGATTACCTTTACAACTCTGTATCATTTCAGTTGCATAGCATTCTCATATCATGCATACCTTTAATTAGTTGTGCATGTTCAGTATATATAAAAATTCAGTCTATTAGTATTCTCAGCTTAGTCAGTCTCATTCAGGGATAAATGTTCCCAAGGGCAACATATTATAAGACCCCGCAAAATTCTAAGCTTAACTCAGTCCGTTAAAGCTTGAAAAGAGGTCCCAAACTTAGAAATTTTAGCTAAGTGTTTGTACATAGAATCATTTTATCCTTCATAAGTTGGCGATCCTATTTTATGACCCTTATGACCTTAAAGTATCAATTTTTAGGTTGATTCATGATCAGAAATGTCAATAGGTCACTTTGGGTGATTTTTGGATTTTTTAGACCTTGTTTGAACCATGTTTGGGTGACCAAAATAGTAGGTCGACGCGATCTTGATGCGTCGCGTTGCCCATCGTGTCGACAGATAATTTTTTCCTAGCATTTAGTGCAATTCTAGTGAACCAACGCAAACTCAAAGTGGTGTGTTGGTTATCGCATTGATGCCATTAACGCGGTGCATCAGTCTATGTATCACTGGATACATTTTCAATCATTAAAAGCTTGCGTCTAGAGGGGTAATTGGGTCTTTTGCCACCTTATTTCAGCCCCAAAACACGACATTAATCCACTTTAGAGGCAATATTCATTCTCTATTCTCAAAATTACTCAAGGACAAAACCTTGGGGCTTCTAATTCAAGCTTCAAGCTTTAAGAAGTTCTCCACAACTTTTAGAGAATTGACAATCAGGTGTGTTAGGTGTTCATCCAAGGGTTTCCTTCCACCCTTGAAGTTCAAGAATCCTTTTTAAATTACAAGTTAATTTCTTCCATGAGTTCATATTGAATTGATTGTATTCATGATTATAATGCTCTTTAGGGTTTCTAATCCATGATTTAATTAAAGTTTTATTTAAATTAATTTACGCATGTAATGGTATGTGGATTTATGTTAAAACCCCCATGAATTTGTAAGTTGAGACTGGTAATCATGATGCCTACATGTTGTTCATTATTAAGTGCATAGATCGTGCTCCCCAAATGTTTGATGAATTGTTCATGTGAGATAAGTAATGAAATCATATCATGTTAGCATGTATACAAGTTCATGACATGCAAGTGTTTGTTAAAATGCCTCAATGAATGAATGGTGGCAAAATAACTAGTTATCATGTTTTCAAGATTGTGCTATGTTTTACAATTTATTTTATCGAGTCCTGGGGGTATTTAATGCTCGAAAATCTAGCTGTTTACCTAGATTTATAGTGGTTTCAGAATAATCTCAGTAATGTCACATCCTGTAGCACTCAGACAGTTATAGAACTTAGCGTATTCAGTCAAATAACAGAATTTAGTGTACTTAGATAGTCAATAGAGCTTAGTGAACTCACTTCAATTTAGTTAGACGGTACGATCAGTAATAGTTCAGTCAAGCCTAGTACATTCTAGAAATCAGTTCAGTGTCTATTCAGTTGAGAGTAGGAATTAGCACCGAGCGAACCCAGGGATGGGGACATTTCTGTAAGTAAAGGGTTTGACCCTTAGTAGCAATCCCTACATTACAAAACTATATAGCCAGCATAGGTTGAGATGTCTTCCTGCCAGTCTAGGGTTGATACATCTCGTACAAGTTTTACTACTCGCGAAGGTTGCCGAAAGAGCTTCTTATCAGAGAGGGTTAACACATAACCATTGTTAGTATCCCATGGAAAGGTGCTAACACCCTTCCAACTGGGGTCACAGGTTAGACTCCACCTTTGTCATAATCGGGGTATGTTGGTTAGATGAACACTCCTACTATTTTAGTTTCAAACTCAGTATAAAATTTCAGTTCAATTTCAGAATCAGGACCGTCAGATATAGTCATCCAGCTTAGTATAGAGCTCAGTTCAGTTCTACAGAAGTAGGACTATCAGAAACAGTCACTCAGTTAACAATAATACATTGTCAGTAAACTCAGATATCAGTCAATGTTAATGAAATCTCAGTTACAATATACATTGTTATGTGCATAGCATTACATAATCAGTATCTAAAATATTTTCAGATATACATGTACTCTCATTCAGTTATATTCATACCATTCAGCCAGTTATTGTTCATGCATACTAACCCATGTATTCATCCTTACCTCACCTAGCCTACCAGTACATTCAAAGTAATGATGCTTACCTTTCTTTTACGCTATGATGTCTTATATCATTGGTTTAGACGCACGGGCTCTAGACCATACTTAGCAGCCCAGATTATCAGCAGCATAGTTAGTGATGAGTCCTCATAGTTTGAGGATAGAGTTTTTATTTCATTATTTTTAGTTATCAGTACTTCAGTAGTTGGAGTTAGTTGGGGACTTGTCCCATCAACTCCACCTTCTGATAGTTAAAGGCTTTCAGACTAGAGTATTTGCAAGAAGATGTTCAGATTTTAGTATTGATTTTTAGTATTTAGTATTTTGATTTTAGTTTTGAACCTTATGGAAAATTTTGCCTAATTTTTGCATTATTACAGTATTACTGTTCAATGATTTCAACAGGTACTAGTCATGGGTTAGCTTATGGTCCTTCAAGATTATGAGCACCGTGTAGTGTCCGGGGGTATAGACTTAGGGCATTACAAACTTAGTATCAAAGCCTAAGGTTTAACATAGTCCTAGAAAGTCTGAAAGTAGCGTCAAGTAAAGTCTTGTGTATGGGTGTGTAGCGCGCCACACTTATGGACAAGAGGCTATGAGGCATTTTAGGAAAAGTTTCCCTTCTTTCAGTGTTCATGTCATGTGAGTGAGCATGAGCTCAAGTTACAGACTTAGTCTAATCCTTTTCTTACTTCCGTTTATAGAACATGCCTCCCAAAAATAACAACGGAAGGAGAACAGAAAATCAGCCAACACCTTTATCCATTCAGCCAGATCCTCTAGACGAGCATGTTTCTCACGCAGAATTCAGAGCCACTTTCACCACTCTAGCTCATTCTATGGCATCCCAGAATAAATGGCCAACTGCCATTCTGGCTAACCTAGTGGCCAATACTACTGTAGCTAGGATTTGGGACATACCCAAATGAACCCTCTGGCCTTTACCGGGTCTAAGTCAGAGAAGGACCCACAGGAATTCCTTGATCAGGTGCAGAAATTCACAGATATTATGAAGGTGATAGCTAGTGAGAGTACTGAGTTGTTCGCATATCAGTTGTAGGATATGTCTCACTCATGGTTCAAGCAGTGGAATGTAGAGAGGGCCACGGATTTAGGGCCTATAAAATAGGAGGAGTTTGTTACTGCTTTTCTGGATAGGTTCTTCCCATTAGAGTTGAGGAAAGCTAAGGTTTTGCAGTTTATTAATCTAAAGTAGGGCAATATAATAGTGAAAGAGTATTCTCTCAAATTTACTCAATTGGCCAGATACGCTCCTCATGGGGAAGAAAATAGCAGATCTGAGATGAGTAAGTTTATGTTTGGTGTGTCTAATAGTATGGTCAAGGAGTACAGGACTACAATACTGATTAAGGAGATAGATATATCCAAGCTTATGGTCTATGCTTAGTAGATAAAAGAGGCTAAGAATAAGGAAAAAGAGAGGGAAAACAAGAGAGCTAGAACAGGTAGCTTCAACTTTACTAGCCAAAGTCAGAAGGTGGAAATTATTCTCAGTTTTGCCTAAAATCTTTCAGTCTAGCTCCGTCATCAACCAGTGCTCCAGTGCCAAAATTCAGAGATGGCAATAAAGATATGTCACCAAGACCTAAACCCCAGGGTAGTGTTAGCAGTGCTCGAACAAATACCCTTTGCCAGAAATATGGCAAAAACTACCAGGGTGTCTACAGGGCTGGCAGTGATGCATATTTCTAATATGGCAAGCTAGGCAACAGGGTCAGAGAGTGTCCTCAGCTGGGTTCATAAAGTCAGCTTAATCGTTTTTCAGCTTAGTCTGGTTGCCCGAATTAGTAGGGTGCCGCTTCCACTGCTACCAGTGGGCAACACCCAAATAGGATTTATGCACTTCAATCCTGATAGGATCAGGAGAGTTATCCTGATATTGTCACTGGTACGTTACAAGTTTTTCATTTTCATGTTTATACTTTGCTAAATCCAGGAGCTTCTTTGTCCTTTGTAACTCCTTATATAACTTATAGTTTTGAAGTCAATCTCTAAATCCTAGAAGATCCCTTCTTAGTCTCTACCCTAGTGGGTAAATCTATCATAGCCCGATGGGTATATAAGAACTGTCCAGTTATGGTATCTCAGAAAGCCATTTCAAAAGACCTAGTAGATTAGAGATGACCAATTTTGATATCATTCTCAGCATGGATTGGCTTCATTCATGCTATGCTTCAGTTGACTACTGAAATAAAATTATCCCTTTTCAGTTTCTAAAAGAACCTGTCCTTGAATGGAGGGGGTAGTACTTCAACACTTAAGGGTACGCTTATTTCTTACCTTAGGGAAAGAAAAATAATATCTAAGGGATATGTCTATCATCTCATTTGAGTACAAGAATCTAGTTCATAAACCCCTAATACTGAGTTAGTTCTAGTAGCATGTGAATTCTTAGATGGCTATTACCGACAGTTTGTCGAGGGATTCACATCTATTACATCCCCCATATCTAGATTGACTCAAAAAAAAGTTAAGTTCAGTGGTCAGATTCTTGTGAGAAGAGTTTTCAGGAGTTAAAGACTTGACTCACTACAGCCCCAATTGACTTTGCATGATGGTTCAGATAGGTTTGTGGTATATTGTGATGCTTCCAGAGTTTGGGGTGTGTTTTGATACAGAAAGGTTACGCCATAGCCTATGACTCTAGACAGCTTAATCCCTATGAAATCAATTATCCAACTCATGATCCTAAGTTAGTAGCTGTTGTATTTTCCTAAAGGATTTGTAGGCTTTATTTATATGGGGTACATGTAGATGTGTTCACAGACCATAAGAGCCTGCAGTATGTATTTTCTCAGAAATATCTAAACCTACACCAAAGAAGGTGGTTAGAGTTGTTGATAAACTATGACACGAGTGTTCTGTATTATCAAGGCAAGGCCAATGTAGTGGCTGATTGTAACACCCCACATTTTTGAGCTAGAAATAAAACCGTCGTTCCTACACGTGTAAGCTCAAATTCCATAGTTTATATATATTTATTCATATTCCATGTTCTTTCTCCTAGCATATGAAGTGATTATGGGGTGAAAAATATTCATAGAAGTGTCCTTAAGCAAGGTTGAGATAAGAACCTTTCATTTATCAAAAGTTGGATATTTGATTCTACAAGGGTCTAATTTAAACGATTGTAACTCTTGATACATAGAGAATTTTGCAGATTAAGACCTACCAAATTTTAGTAATTGAATTAGCTTTTCAACGATACCAATTTCGCTAAAATCCAATAATCGAGCAAAAAGTTATGATATTTTTCGTGTGAGGCAGTAAGCCGACGTGATGTTAACGCGATGTGTCTGCCTGCGCATTACAGAATTTTTTTCATGCCAAATCAGTTTCTAATGGGTCTAGGGGCATTTTGGTCATTCACCCTCACCCTAATTTCTTCTATAACACCGAATTTAAGCCCTATAACAGTATTTGAGCCCCCAAATTCATATTCTATCCAAATTAAAATCATCCTCTCTTTACCCAAAGATTCAAGAACTCATCCCTAAGATCAAGAATTCCAAAAAAAGGATCAATATCTAGGTTCCATCCTTCTCATTATAAAATCTAAGGTACGTGGGATTTTCCTAAAAATTTATAGGCAAAAAAAACCTTCTTTAATTCATGCTAAAGATTTAGAAATCATGATTTTATGAAAAGGGTTTGAATCTTACCATCACTAGCATGTTTAGAAGCTTTAATTAATATTGTTTGGTCTTTAGGCCCTTCCTTGAAGTGATTGGAAATCCTATCTATATTTATGTATGTGCTTTAATGTGATGTTTGAATTAAGAGCATGACTCACATGAAATCCCTCTTTTGATATGATTTATCCCATTTTTTGTATATGATATGGATTGTTTTGAAATGCATCTTAAAAAGCATGATACAAAATATATTGATTTATACTATGACATGAATATGATTTTTGAATCAAAAAAGAGGGTTGTTTGTATTGATAAATATCGAATATAAATAACTAGTGGAAAGAGTTGCATGGTTTGACAAAGATTTCGAGATCACCACATTATTATTGAAAGAATAATAATCCTTGCATAGTTTTGACTTGTACTTTCAGAACATAAAATCTCTTACACTATTTGCATGTTTGGGTGATCTGAATTGAGTTTTTGATGAAAGAATCATCCATGATGCATCATGGCTTAGAAATAGGACTTGTAAGTCTTGGTGTGATAAAACCAACTCAGATAATGCCATGGTAATTCAGAACAAAATAGAATGACTGTTTGAAATCAGAATTTCAAATTTTGAAACTAGAACGATGCATACTTCAGAACAGGCTAAAATTGGGCATAAAAAGAGCTTAGGTGGTTCCCAAAGAAGACACGAGTTCATACAAATCATTGCCCAAAACTGTGATTTGCCGATCCAGGTATATTATTTTACGCTGGCCTAGTGCCCTGTGGCATATCAGACTCAGACACTCCAAACCTTGCAGTATATTTGGGTAGGGGGCTTCTCCGCTGAGTCAATGGCGGATTCCCTATAGCCCATGGAATATCAGACTTGTAGGGGAGTGCCACCTAACTCAGAAGTAATACGAAGAATAGATTGCATTGACAGAAAGGTTTTGTGTTTTCAAAAATGCCCATGTGTTTTAAAATTATATCTTTCATGATATTTATGACTATCTCTCAACTATTTTATTTTTATACAAGCTTTATTTTGGATTTCTTCGCGTACCAGTACATCTGTATTGACCCCTTACCTTCCAGGTTCTGAGGCACAATCTAGAGGTCCTGATAAGTAGTAGATTTCTTCGGACAGAAGTGCAGAGTCTTGTTGGTAAGCCTTTTATGTTTTAGAAGGCCTATTTATTTTCAGATATTTATCATTAGTTATGATTTTGGTCTACTGGGGGCCTTGTCCTAGTTTTCAGATAGTTGTTATTTGATTATGTAGTAAAGATTTTGTAGACGGTTTTTAGATGTTGTTAGTTGGTATTGGATTTCATTCTTTATTATTGAACTGAATCTAGAATATGACTATGTTTTCTTATTATATTATATTTTTGCATCTTCTTTTATTATATGAATGTTGTGCATGATTACCAAATAGAATAGGGCATCCTGGCCTTCAAGGTTCGGGATGTCCGTCATGGCCAGGCCCTAGTTTAGGTCGTGACACACTTGGTATCAGAGCTCGGTTCATGGTCCTAGGGTGTCGATAAAATTGCATAGGGTAGAGTCTAATTTATGGGTGTGTAGCACGCCACACTTATAAGCAGGAGGCTAAAAGGCATTTAGGAATGTCTCTCTTTCTTTATGTTCTAGTTTATGCAACAGAGTCAGAATGTTTCTCTTTCATACTCTAATTCGTGCTATGGTGTTGTCCATATGAAAGTAACAGTCATCCCAATTCTTTCCTTACTCTGATGTTCTCAGACATGTCTCATTATTGGGGTGATTCAAGTACAGAAGTTTAGAGTCTAAATGACATGGTTCTTTCTAATTGAATCATATAAGATTTTAAAAATTGTGCAAGTACTTGAGAAGAGTCCTTTAGTTCTTTAGAATGTATTAATTCTAGTGTGAACCTTAATCTTGATGAAATCATGCTTTTTAGTCGCGGTATTAATTGTATTCGATCTTTTTCAAAAATTTATGCTCAGATGTCATGCTTAAGGAGGGGGGTGATGTGTAGCAGAATGTTGGAAATGTATTTCCACCCGAGTGGTAGTATAAGTTAAGTATTGGTGTCATGAACTATTGGTAGTGATGTTGGACCAAGAAGTTGGTGATGTGAAGTCACAAAGTTAGAAGTTAAAGTGAGGGTGAATTTTGTGTAAATAAATATTTTAGTTGAATAACCGATATTTGAGGATGATTTACTCCCTTTTAGTAACATGTGTGGATTGTATGGTAGTCTGTGGGGGAAGTGTTTGACTCAGATTTTTATTTATACAAAGTAAGATATGTATTCTTAGATCATTGATTATTGTGTGTCAAGTTTCTATCTCTTGTAATCTTATTATCATTGTGTTGTTGAAACTAAAAGTCTAGTGAAGCCGTGTGGGGCTCTTTCGATTCACTAGCATAGTTGCCTTGTCATTCCTCTTATTTTCTTGTTCAAAACACAAAATCAAAGTCTAGTGAAGCTGTGTGAGGCCTATTTTCTTCACGAGCAACTTGTTATTCCTCTTGTTGATTCTTGTGTTGGTTGGAACTGGGGGTTTAGAGGTGTAATGGCAAGAAAGGTAGTAAGGGCAATTTACTAAATGTATGTATAGCCAATTTTTTTTTTTGCATGAAATTGAGTTGGTAATAAAGTGATACATCTTTATGTGTTAGTTTAGTAGAAGGTAGAGAAGGAGCTATTAGCTAAGGTGAGTTGTTGTTTGCTTGACGTATGAAAATGGCTAGATTAGCCAGTAAGTTATAATTATACACACACAGTTGTTTATGGAATTTGAAGGTAGTCTAAATGTACGCTTGGGTAAGTAAGTGTGATGTGTGAAAGCCGTATAAGTAGATAAGATTATATGGGGTTATAATATAAGATTGAGGTTAACCATGTCTATTATGTGACTTTACCCCCTTGACCTTCGTTTCTTTGGTAGTTGTAAACTACTACTATTTGTGAGAAGGTATGTAGTAGATTTTATGGCATAGCAGTGATGTCATGAAGGTGTTTTAGTTGTGGGCTGTATCTAAATAAAATGAGATATTTGGGTAGAATATCCCAATTTGATGGAGTAGTATATTATGTTGCATTCTTCATTGGTTGTAGATGATTGATGCTAGACTATAGGCTTGATGTGTTGAAATAGTGCATGTTAATGAATTATAATAAGGAAAACCGTAAGGTCATGATCGATTATTGTGGCTACGGAGTTATAGTGTACTGTTGTTTCTTGATGTTTTATTTCGTAGTTTACAAGAGAGAATTGTGTGTAAGGTTGCGTTGTAAATCATGTTTAGCATTAGACATTAAGTTTGAACAGTTGATGGCCATAAAGGTGGATATGATTATTTCTTGGTTAATGATACTAGTTTTATGGAAGCAATATAATAGGCTTGAACAGTGTATGCAAAAGCTTAGGTTTATTTGATTCGTAATGAAGTATGATGTTGTATGTATGAAGTAGAAGTATACCAAGGTGATATGAGGCTGCGGTATTTTTCTAAGGCTATTATATATTATGTGTGGCTAGTGGTATCGTTGAGTTACTAGGTGGAGAAAGACTAGTTAGATGGTATATGGTATTCTAAAAAGCCAAGTTAAGGAGTTTTGATTGATAATGTTGAGCCTTTTGATATGATCTTGATTCTCATAGTAGGGAGATATAAGTTTGGAGTCGCGATATTGGTAGGCTATGTCGGAAATAGTATGATTCATCAAAGGCTTGGTGATATCTATGTTAAGTGTTAGAATCTAAGTTTGAATTTTTAAAGGTTGAACTGACAGAAATAAGAGTTAAAGTGCTAGAGGGCGTGCACTCTGACTACGGGGATACTCATGAAGATTCGAAGTTTGTAAGTATTCAAGTATTATATGATGGCTATTGGAGGGATATAGAAAGATAGAGTGTATAGTAGTATTAGCAATGGGTTTTCCCACTTCCATTGTAGTCATTCGGGTTACGTTCTATTTAATTGTGTGTATTGTCGTATTCTAGACCCCATAGTGTAGTTAGTGTGGTTCAGTTTAGAGTTTGGTAAGAGATCTCTCAAACTTAAGATGATGGATTAAAGCTAAGGGGGAGATGATAGAGTGAATAGACAAGTTAGGCTCTTAGATTCTAGTAGTGATGTCAGTATGATATAAAACATCCGAAAGTGAGGGTGAGACTTAACCCATTCCTATCTTAGTATTTTTCAGTTATCCCAATACCTACTCATGCCTTATGTTTCAGTTCCATGATCATAGTTCATGTTCATGATTATAATAGAGAAGCATGTACTCTTCTAGTTACAAAATGAGGATTTTCAATTCATTCAATAGTCGGAATCACATTCCATATGTTATGAACTCCAAATTGAGGTCATGCAGCTCATGACTCATGTACTCATGCTTTATAGTGTGCTAAGTTCTAATAAATCATGCTATACTCCTAATGATTGGCAAAATTCAACTTATAGCCATGTATGCCCCAATTCAGATCACTTTGATGAACCCCTGATGTTGATTTGCTATTCCTCCGGCCTTAGTTAAGTGTCAAGTCTCGTATAGTATCCTTCCATGCTTTAAGGTCTTATGTTCTAACCTTTTAGTGATAAACTTGGTATCCGCAAAAGTCGTACATGCATTAGCTCTTAGTAGCATGATCATAGAGTTAAAGATTAGAAAATTCTTCTAAGTGTCAAAGAGACTTAGTCTTATTTTTGAGCTCCAATCCTTGAATATTTCATTTTTGACCTTCCCGACCCCCGTTTGTTGATTATGATTGGGGGTGTCGGGGGCACTTCCCGAACATGTTTCAGAATTTTTAACCCGTATTTAGACCTTGTTGGGTGTACCAAAATAGTGGACCAACACGATCTTGATACTCCGCATCGCCCATCGCGTTGGTAAATTTTTTGCAGAAGATGCCAGGGAAAAAGTACTGAGGCTTGGCGTGATTAAGGCACGATGCTTCGGGTATCGCGTTGATGGTATCAACACGCCGTATTGCCAATCGCATCGGTGCCCAGTTATTTCAGCTTTTTAGTTGGGTGTCTTGTGTAACTCATACCCAAGATTCCTTTCTCCCTAATGCTACTAGAACTTCTTTATAAAGAGTGTTGAAGTGATACTCTAGTTAAGTATAAGTGTCCAGTAAATTCAGTCTGTGTAGCCAGCAATTCAGCTTAATAGTTAGGCAGACAAGTTACTATGGTTTTTTCTACCTTTTCACCCAGTCCTACTATTCGAAGTCTCATGTGTATGACCATCCTAAGAGATAATCTATTCCATCCATGTAAATTGCAAATTTAGTTCAGTCTAAGCATTATGTTTCAGACTCAGTTATGTAGTCATGACTCAGTTCATAAGAGTTCAGTGCATAATCTCAAATTTTTCAAAGTAGTTTAGCTCAGGCAGTGTAAGGCTTGGGTACGATCTAAGTCTTGTTGCTTCATGATTCGTACTTGCATATGTTTTCACTTCTCAATTCAATATGTATGATTGGACCATGAACATTTCAAGGGAATCTTAAACTCTCAGTACGAATCATCTCCTTGAATCAAGAAAAGTCAAGTCAGCTTAGAATTCAGTTTCACGATAGAATTTAAATGTTTTAGATCAGTTGTGTACTTTCTTAGAAGGCACATCATGTCCTCTTATTCCATACCTTTAAGATTCAACAAGTTCCTACCCATCATTTGGGGACGAATGATCTCATGGGGGAGATAGTGTAACACTCCACATTTTCAAGCTAGAAATAAAAACCGTCATTCCTACGCACATAAGCTCAAATTTCATGGTTTATATATATTTATTCATGTTCCATGATCTTTATCCTAGCATATGAAGTAATTATGGGGTGAAAAATGTTCATAGAAGTGGCCTAAAGCAAGGTTGAGCTAAGAACCTTTCATTCATCCAAAGTTGGATATTCGATTCTACAAGGGTCTACTTTAAATGAGTATAACTCTTGATACACATAGAATTTCGCAGATCAAGACCCACCAAATTGTAGATAATTTAATTAGCTTTCCAACTATACCAATTTTGCTAAAAATGATAACCGAGCATAAAGTTATGACATTTTCTGTGTGAGGCAGTAAGCCGACGCGATGTCAATGCGACACGTTGGCCTGCGCGTTACAAATTTTTTTTTCATGCCAAATCAGTTTCTAATGGGTCTAAGGGCATTTTGGTCATTTCTCCTCACCCAAATTTTTTCTACAACACTGAATTTAAGCCCTATAACAACATTTGAGCCCCAAAATTCACATTCTCCCTAAATTAAAATCATCCTCTCTTTCCCCAAAGATTTAAGAACTCATCCCTAAGATCAAGAATTTCAATAAAAGGATCAAGATCTAGGTTCCAGTCTTCTAACTACGAAATCTAAGGTACGTGAAATTTTTCTAAAAAATTAAGGGCAAATAAAACCTTCTTTAATTCATGCTAAAAATTTAAAAATCATGATTTTACGGAAAGGGTTTGAATCTCACCATTACTAGCATATTTTAGAAGCTTTAATTAATATTGTTTGGTCATTAGGCCTTTCCCTGAAGTGATTTGAAATTCTATGTATATGTATGTATGTGTTTTAATGTGATGTTTGAATTGAGAGATTGACTTACATGAAATCCCTCTTTTGATATGATTTATCCCATTTTTTTATATGATATGTATTGTTTTGAAATGCATCTTTAAAAGCATGATACGAAATATATTGATTTATACTATGACATGAATATAATTTTTGAATCAAAAGAGAGGGTTGTTTGTATTGATAAATATTGAATATAAATATCTAATAGAAAGAGTTGCATGGTTTGACAAAGATTTCAAGACCACCACATTGTTATAGAAAGAATGATAATCCTTGTATAGTTTTGACTTGTGCTTTCGGAACATGAAATCTTTTATAATATTTGAATGTTTGGGTGGTATGAATTAAGTTTTTGATGAAAGAATCATGCATGATGCATTATGGCTCAGAAATAGGACTTGTAAGTCTTGGTGTGATGACACCAACTCAAATAATGCCTTGGTAATTCAGAACAGAATAGAATGCATGTTTGAAATCTAAATTTTAGATTTTGAAACTAGAATGATGCATACTTTAGAACATGCTAAAATTGGGCATAAATAGAGCTTAAATGGTTCCCCGAAGAAGGCACAAGTTCAGAAAACTCATTGCCCAAAACTATGATTTTCCGATCCGGGTATATTATTTTATGCTGTCCTAGTGCCCTGTGGCATATCAGACTCAGACACTCCAACCCTTGCGGTACACTTGGGTTGGGCCTTCCCTACCGAGTCAATGGTAGATTTCATATAGCTCATAGATTATCAGACTTGTAGGGGAGTGCCACCTAACTCAGAAGTAATATGAAGAATAGATTGCATTGAAAGAAAGGTATTGTGTTTTCAAAAATAGGCTTAAGACAACTCAGAGCCAACTGAAATCATATGCAGATATGCGAAAAAAGGATCTCTAGTTTGAGATAGGGGATTATATATATTTGAAAATCTCTCCTATGAAAGAAGTGAAGAGGTTTCGTAAGAAGGGGAATCTTAGTCCTCGATATAGCGGTCCTTACCGAATTCTTAACTGTTTTGGAAAGGTATCTTATAAGCTTGAGTTGTGTTCAGACTTAGCTTCAGTGCACCCAGTGTTTCATGTCTCCTTGCTCAAGAAGTGTATAGGTGACCCAACAGTTTTAGTCCATATATAGGGCATAGATGTTTAGAAAAACCTCTCTTATGGAGAGATCCTAGTCGAAATTCTCGATCATCAGGTTCGTAGACTGAGGAACAAAGAAGTTCTTTTAGTCAAAGTTCTTTGGTGGAATCAGTACATTGAGGGAGATACTTAGGAAGTATAAGAAGATATGCGGACCAAGTATCCTCACCTCTTCTCTGCAAACTCAGACTCAGCTCACGATAATAGTTTTCCTTAAATTCATTCAGTTTCATGCTCAGATTACCTTTATAACTCTGTATTGGTTCAATTGCATAGCATTCTTTTCAGAGCTCAGTCATGCTACAGTTATGCATGTCAGTATGATAACTTAGTATATCAGTACTTTCAGTCATAAAATCATGATTTAGTTGTGCATGTTCAGTATATATAAAAATTCAGTATATCAGTATTCTCAGCTTAGTTAGTCTCATTCAGGGATAAATGTTCCCAAGGGAGAGATATTGTAAGACCCCGCAAAATTTTAAGCTTAACTCAGTCCGTTAAAGCTTGAAAAGAGGTCCCAAACTTAGAAATTTCAGCTAAGTATTTGTACTTAGAATTATTTTAGCCTTCATAAGTTGGTGATCATATTCTACGACCCTTATGACCTTAAAGTATCGATTATTAGGTTAATTCATGATCAGGAATGTCAATAGGTCACTTCAGGTGATTTTTGGATTTTTCAAACCTCATTTGAACCATTTTTTGGGGACCAAAATAGTAGATCGATGCGATCTCGATGCATCGCATCGACAGATAATTTTTCCCCAGCTTTTAGTGCAATTCTAGTGAACCAACACAAACTCGACGTGGCATGTTGGTCATCGCATTGATACCATTGATGCGGTGCATCGGTCTACGCATCACTGGACACGTTTTCAGTCATTAAAAGCCCGCATCCAGAGGGGTAATTAGGTCTTTTCCCACCTTATTTCTGCCCTAAAATACGAGATTAAGCCACTTTAGAGGCAATATCCATTCTCTATTCTCAAAATTACTCAAGAACAAAACCCTTGGGCTTCCAATTCAAGATTCAAGCTTCAAAAAATTCTCCATAATTTTCAGAGAATTAACAATCAGGTATATTAGGTGTTCACCAAGGTTTCCTTCCACTCTTGGAGTCCCAGAATCCATTTTAAATTATAAGTTAATTTCTTCCATGAGTTAATGTTAAATTGATTGTAATTATGATTATAATGTTCTTTGGGGTTTCTAATCCATGATTTAATTCAAGTTTCATGTAAATTAATTTACACATGTAATGGTATGTGGATTTATGTTAAAACACTCATGAATTTGTAAGTTGAGATTGGTAATCATGATGCTCACATGTTGTTCATTATTATATGCATAGATTGTGATCCCCAAGTATTTGATGAATTGTTTATGTGAGATATGTAATGAAATCATATCATGTTAGCATGTATACAAGTTCATGCCATGCAAGTGTTTGTTAAAATGCCTCAATGAATGAATGGTGGCAAAATAACTAGTTATCATGTTTTCAAGATTGTGCTATGTTTTACAATTTATGCAATCGAGTCCTTGGGGTATTTAATACCCGACAGTCTATCTGTTTACCTAGATTTATAGTAGTTTCAGAATAGTCTCAGTAGTGTCACATCCAGTAGTACTTAGACATTTACAGAACTTAGCACATTCAGTCAGTTAATAGAATTTAGCATACTCAGACAGTCAATAGAACTCAGTGAACTTAGTTCAGTTAGATAGTAAGATCAGATATAGTTTAGTAAAGCCTAGTACATTATAAAAATCAGTTCAGTGTCTATTTAGTTGGGAGTAGGAATCAACACCGAGCAAACCTATGGATATGGGAATTCTTGGGTTTGACTTTTAGTAGCAATTCCTGCATTACAGAACTACGTAGCTAGCGTAGGTTAAGATATCTTCCTACCAGTCTAGGATTGATACATCTTGTATGAGTTTTCCTACCAGCGAGGGTTGACAAAAGAGATTCCTGTCAGGGAGGGTTAACTCATAGCCATTTTTAGTATCCCTTGGCAAGGTGCTAACACCCTTCCAATTGGGGTCACAGGTTGGACCCCTACTTTTTCATACTCAGGGTATGTCGGTTAGATGAAAACTCCCACTATTTCAGTTTCAGACTCAGTATAAAATCTCAGTTTAGTTTTAGAATTAGGACTGTCAGATACAGTCACCTAGCTCAGTATAGAACTCATTTTAGTTCTGCAGAAACAGGACTGTCAAAAATTGTCACTCAGTTAATATTAATACAGTATCAGAAAACTCAGATATCAGTCATTCAGTTTTCAGAACTCATTATCCAATATTAATGAAATCTTAGTTATAGTATATGTTTTTATGTGTATAGCATTACATAATCAGTATCTATAATATTTTTAGATGTACATGTACTCTCATTCAGTTATATACATGCCATTCAGTCAGTTATTTTTCATGCATATAAACCCATGTATTGGGCCTTATCTCACATAGCCTACCAGTACATTCAAAGTACTGATGCATGCCTTTCTTTTTCGCTATGATGTCTTATATCATAGGTTCAAACGCACGGGATCCTAAGCATACTTAGTAGCCTAGATTATCAGCAATAGAGTTAGTGGTGAGTCCTCATAGTTTGAGGACAGAGTTATTATTTCATTATTTTCAGTTATCAGTACTTTAGTAGTTAGAGTTAGTTGGGGACATGTCCCTTCAACTCCACCTTCATATACTTAGAGGCATTTAGACTAGAGTATTTACAGGCTGATGTTCATATTTCAGTATTGATTTTTAGTATTCAGTATTTTGATTTCTTTTTTAAACCTTATGGCAATTTCTATCAGTATTACTATTCAGTGATTTCAACAGGTACCAACCATGGGTTAGCTTGTGGTCCTTTGGGATTATGAGCATCGTGTAGGGTCCGAGGTATAGACTTGAGGCATTACAATGCATGAGGTCATCACACAACCTTCAGGATCCTTGCATAATCCCCATATACACCTACATAGGCAAGCCTCTCAATGCAGGACCCATGAGGGGTTTCATCAAATCGTATACAATCCACATATCTCATATCTCTTTTACAACACATCCTTTGAAAAGGGTTTTATAAAGTGTTACTATATCTTCTCCCTGGCACATCCCACAGAGAGGATTTTAAAAAATATATTGATAGTGTTACTCAAGTATTGCCACGGTGGTATCAATGTTTGATGAATGAGTATGATATGAGGATGTAATTCTCTCAACCAATTACAGTGAGTATTTCCACAACCAACCACAATGATATATTTTCATAACCACATGAGACAATATCCACTTATTATTTCAGTTTTATCCATGAATTTCCATGTCTCATATGCCAATAAAGTACGAATATAATCATAGTACTCCAATGGTACCACATTAAGAATTTTCACAACACAATACAATTATTCATATGTATTTATGTCTATCAATATCATATAGGACCCCACATGGTCACACATATCACATAATATCTCGATTTTGATAATTACATTACATATAGGCCCCCACACGGGAAAAACACATAGATAGCCATTTTTCATAATTAGTTCCCACCCTTAAAATGCTTTTTTTTTTTTTACCATTATTTACTATCTAGCTTAGTTTGAAAGAGTTAAGCCATAGCCTACCTCAAAAGCCGAAATACCACAGCCAAGACTTTGCTCCCAAAGTGTTATTCCTCATGATCAGTCCTGAACTCCACTAAAAATATCAAATATGAAATTTGCGCACCAAAATAAAACCAATGACATCTATATTAACTATATTTGGTTCGAGGTGACAACGTACCCCCGAAATGGATTTTCAAAAAAAAGGCATAAAATCATAACTTTACTTTAAAAACATGATCCCCATAATTTTTGAAATATACAGCTAAAAACTCAAGTCAAATCGAGTAAAAAATGAGGTTCAAATCTTTGAAAAATCATTTTTAAGCTTTACCAGGTAAAATCTTTGAAATTCGGGTTAAAATCAAGAATCAGAGTTGTTTTGAAGGTTGAATTGATGAAAAACTAGTAATTATACGATAAAGGCATTATTCAAAGAAAAAGAGTGAAATTGGAGTTTAAAATCAAGCCTTAAGATATTTGGGTTTTGAGAAATTAATCAAAAAATTACTAAGAAGAGGGTAAATTCTTACCTTAAATCCATAATAGAATAAAGAAATAGATGTTAATATAGCTTTCCAAGCTCCGAAAAGCTTCACTTTTAAGCTCCCACATTGTTTTAGAGTTTAACTCTCAAGAGGCAAGATGAAAAAACTGAGCAAAATGGTCTAAAATTGCATTAATATTACAAAAGAATTTGCACTAGCTAACGAATTTTCTTTTTAAAAGTCCATTTTGGACTTCGACGGGGTATTCAAGATTCGTTAACCACACTAAAGTTGATGCTTTGGACTTTATAGCGATATCAGGTTTTTGAAAAAAAAATCATTTTCATAAAGTTGACCCCCAAAATTCAAAATTGTAATTTTACAAATTGAGGATCAAAATGAGATAAAAAAGCCATAAAATCACACCAAATATGTTATCACCCTAAAATTGATTTTTCAAATCTGCTAGCGAAGTTGAATTTTTTATCCGAGGTCGTTTCGATCAAATATGGGTTCCACACCCATATTTCCATTTTTTGAACTGTTTGATCAATAGGTCAAAATGATCTTGGGTGCACCAGGACCCAAACCAAAGGTCTAGCTAGCCGAAAATTGATATTTTGGGGTTGTTGGCGTAGTTTGTTCATTCTTTCATCGGACGAATATAAAGATATCCACATAAGTTCAACACAAGGTTCTCGAAGCCATAAAAAACATATCACAAAAATGGTACCAAAATGCATTAGAAATCATGCCAATCACCCCTATACCCCAGAAATACCATAAAAACTATTGGGGGGGGGGGTAAAATAGTCAAATCACCCAAAATCATAAATTTCACATATTTCATAAAAAATTAGGTTGCTACATCATCCAACACTAAAAATATCTAGTTCGTCCTCTAACTAAGGCAAAGAAATATCTGAGTCAACAAAGAGCTGGGGATAAGAACTACACATATCAGACTCGACCTCCCAAGTAGTCTCATCTATAGGTCAATGTCATCACTGGACCTTAACCACAAAGATCACTCTAAAGAGCAACCATCTAACATCCATAGCCAATATAGACACCAACCCTCAACAAAAGACAATCGCTCATCTTACTGAATGGACTCCCAACTAATAACATAAGACTCATTCAGAATGTAACAACGAAGCATAACAACCTAAAGAACTAGATGAACAACTGATAGATTAGAGGGGAAAAGACAACTCATAAGCCACAACACCAATAGTTCAAAGAATCTCAAATGGACTAATATATCTTGGGCTAATGACATTGCGCAAAACTAACCTCCAAAAAGTGTGTTGTAGTCGATGCCAAATATAGTAACCCAACTAGGTTGGGGTCGATCTCATAGAGAAAATATTGAATTTTGCTTAACTTGATATAATTCACGAGCAGTGTAGAAAGTAAATAAGGGAATTTGGAATTATCGGTAACTAGTAATCGAATTTTTAATGCTTTGAATTGGAAATAATAGGAGATAACACTAGTCTTGTATTCCCCCTGGCTTCTCAACTCTAGAAATTTATCGTGTTCAATCCATCTATTCTGCTCCTCTATATATAAAGTCAACAAGATATGTATTACCAATTATCTTGTGAACGTGTTGGTAAATGTCACCCTTTACCTTGTGAGTCTTGAGGCGTCGTCTTATTTCTCCTTGTCTATGACTTTGGTTCACTTTCACCTTTTGAGTCTCAAGTGATTAGATGAGATGATGGTATAGTATGATGGATGTGAATCTTAATTTACTATTTTAATCCTCTTTTCCTAATCACAAACTCCCTTGTGAGGACGTTTGCAAATACAGGCTATCCCCAAGCTTCTAAAGTAGCTCTGAGGTCAATTATGGTGAAGAAGATTAAGATACATGCATAAACCCTAGAATCGATGAATCCATCACTTTCTTTATGTAGCTAATCCACCAGGGTTCTTACAACCCTAGTCAGGATATTAGCCGCTCATGTTCATGCAAGAATCTATGATTATCAAAGAATAAAACATGTAATTAATTGCACAAGAATAAGATGAATAAAATCCCAAGTCTTCGATTGAATAAAAACCCAAAATCTCAAGAGTGATTATAAAATATGTAAAAGTAAGTGACATAGTAAAAGATAAACCCTAAGGTATTTATAGTATCTCAAAAATACTTAAAAATCTTAATAAAAATCGAAAAGGTAAAACTATGTCGGCACAAGGTACGACTAGCTTATCCACTCATACCATTTTCTTACGAGTCGTACTTTGCCTCTCGTATCCACTCCAGTGTCTGGTCTTCCAGGCTTCAACTTTCTTTTCTGCTTATGACTCTAGCTCATTAGTCATACCTTGATCGTACGACTCATGGTCTTCACTCGTATCCACCAGGGACTTATTTATTTCACTCTTTGGACGCTGGACTACTTACGACTTGTCCATACGAGTCATACTAAGACTTTCGAATCGTATTCTTATGACACCTCAACTCTGATTTGCTTTCTTGGGTTTTGATCTATGTATGACTCGTATCCTCAGCTTATGACTCAGATGCTCAGTTGTATCTTCTCAATACTTTGCTTTTCTTCCTAGCCTTGGTTTCTGTTGTGCTTAAGAGCCAGCCTACGAGTCATATGAGGTATTGACGGCTCATGAGGAGACTCGTACCTTCTACAACTTTGGTCTTTTCAGGTCTTTCTCTTCCAGTTTCTTTCCAACAGTATGCTAGACCTGTTTTACATGCAATAACCATAAAAGCACATCATATCTACTAAAATGACCTTAGTTCAAGCATAATTTCATGGTTTTAAGCATTAAAAGTGCCGTGTTTCCACGACATATCAAAATCCTCAACTTAGATGTTTGCATATCCTAAGGCAAAGTAAAAATTAAAAACTATCACAAAACAATGATCCTTTAACTGGAAGATCCTAAGATACCTATGGTAGTGAACATTCAATTCAATTTTCAACACTTTTATTCCCCCTCTTAATTTCAAATTTTCAAGAAACAAACTGTGTAAATGATTCAGTACATGGAATGACAAAAAAGAATCCGATGATGGCATTACATTAGAATATACAACTAACGTCTATAAATCACATCAACCGGACAGTCTAGAAAATTAACAACAGACCCCATGTGCACTCACAACCAAAGAAATCCGTTTTTTCATTCTCTTCTAAGATTGACAATTCATTCAGGTATATCAATCAACGCTCTCGCTCACAAAGATGTTCCATCAGTGTGTACAGAATACCATAGGTTTGCCCATATTCTCTCTTCCTAAGCTTTCAAAATGTATAGGTAGGATCACTATAGGACTTTATTTAGCTTGTAACATAGGTTAGGGGCTGGTAAGGTGTATTTTGGGAATTTATTGAGTGACTAAGCCTCCTTGACACTACGTATTTTTTGGGGTCCACTAATTTTCCATTCTATCTTTTATTTTATTCTAACCTTATGTCTTTCTTTTTATTTTAAAGCACATATATCTTGGACCAGGCACGGTTATATTTTTTGTCCCTTTCTTTTTCTTTTTCTTTTTCTGTTCTTTCTTTTCTTTTGTTTTCTTTTATTTTCACCATACCTATATTTTTTTATTTATTTTTTCTTGCATACTTCTTTTTTCACACTCTTTTTTCCTACACATCCCTATAATAGCCACCCTCAACTTAGGTGGTTTGTTTGAGTTAAGGTGCACAGTATTCAAGGAGGACTAGGGCCAATACAGGTTCATTGTAGAAACGAGCAGGTGAAATATGTGTAAACAACAAAATTGGCCAATTAAGGCTCAAATATTTGGATCAAAAGGATTCATTCATTTGGTTTGAGCATTTAGGCTCAAGTGGGATTTTAACAAAAATGACCTATGATTATCTCCTACTCGACTATCCTAGGCCTAGATAAAAGCAACCGAGCAAGTTCTAGATTTTGATACACCGGTAACTCAGTAATACCTTACACACACTCGTACCTGTTTATACTGCTAGGTAATACCTACCCTGCTATCCAAAATTTCTCCCTAGTTGTTCTATCCCTAATCCTAATTCCATTATTAGATTCTCAATTGTCTTACACACATAAAGATCACACAGTTAACACAAAAATTTTGAAGGGGTGCCAATTTTTGGTATACCAATTTTTCAAATCAGATCATTTTTCCAGATAATCATTCAAAACAAGGTTTATTGCCACAAGTACTAATTTTCCTACTATTTCATCTATTGCTAACACATAAATCAAAACAAAAAATAACAACACAAAAATATAAATACCAGCATGCCAGTTCTTCAAAATATTCAGAATGTCGCCTCAGTCTTCCAAACATGAAAAGTGTAGCCTATGGCGACTTGGTACACCCTACCTTTAACTTAAAGCTCATGCATTGTCCCCAATGCATGTAAAAATAAAGTTCAAGGAAGTGGGAACATACCTAGGAACTGAAGGTTCCAACTAATACAATATCAACATGTGGGCTCTCAGGTCGTGTCCCACTATCATCATCATGAGACCTATCAACTGCCCAAACTAGGTTAGAACCAATGGCACTGTTGGTGGCTGGTTTGCTCAATGATATATCGATAAGTGGGTATGCATCACCACCTCTCTTAATGTCAATAATTGGTGGTCTCAAACCACTGGCTCTAGCAGCTATCTCCTGGATCCTTACCTATTGATCCTGCTCATCCTATAGGCTATCTACCTTAGACTTCTTCATAGCATTTTTCTTCTCACACTTTCTCTTTTTCCTTTTCCTTCTTTCCTGTAGGGTCTCATCTACCGAGTATGAAATATCCCAAATATCCTCAACATGGACATCGAGCATAACTACCTCAACCACGAACTCCGAGACAGCTGGTCTATCAAACAACTCTATGACCATTCTCTTAATCTCAGCCACCTCAGCCTTTACCTTCTTAATGTTCATGATTTAGATGCTACTCAACTTCTGGGTCATCATCAACTCAAATGCATCTAATCACTGCTGCACCCATTGTCCTTGCATGCCAATTGAGTATAAACCTAATTCTTTTTCCCTCGTCTATGTTCCAGACCATGGCCTCTAATGTGCCCACTATCATCATCGCCTCAGTCCATATGGCTTATGAAATTAGCATAAAACTAGAAGGCATACCTCTCGGGAAAGGTGGTATAGGATGAACTAGAGGAGGGGCACTAGATGTACCCTCTACAGCTAAAGTATGTACGGTCTTAGTCTATCCACCTTTCTCTATAGTCTCAATAGTCTAGACAATCTCAATCTGACTCTTGTACATCTCAACAAGCACATTAGCTCCTTGCCTCACCTTTCAGGCCAATGGGTTGGCTACATCTCTGATCAGCCCTAAGTTTGTGGTGTTCGTGGACTCTATCATCTTATCGATACTCGGGAATTCCCATATCGCATAGCCAAACATAGCTACATAATTATCCACATGTATACCAATAGGGACTTCTTACCTCTACAGCTCGGTATCTCATCTCTTGAGCTAGAAACTCTACTATATCAAAATTGTAGTGGGCTATGAACTCACCTATCAAAGCTTTCCAGACTAGACTCAACATGTTGTCCCCAGTGGTAGGAAAAATCCTGTGTTTGGACAACGTCTACCATGTCTTGGCCTCAAAATTAAGAGTATTCTTATCTATCTTCTGCGAGGTGATACCCGACCACCAACTACCCACATTGTATTCTCACCATTCAACACTATTCGACTAGCAATCTACCAAAAATAACCTATCTTCTCATTTAAACCTATCTGCTTCTGAGTAATTTTTCTCATCTCCTTCAGATGGCAATCTATTCACTAGTGTTTAGCGGAGGTTGATAATCTAGTCCATACAAAAATATGGGAATAGTGCATGAAGAGATGTCGATCTGCACACCCCAAATCAACAATGAAGTAATGGGTTCTCCACCTTTCCACAGCTGACCCTATGGATACTATCTCTGTAACTCACCATTGTACATCACATAAAACTCCCAGACTAGCGCATGACTGTACCTGTTTGGAGCTTTAGTCATCCACTCAAACCCGTACTTCTTAAACTGATCCTTAAACAAGGGAAACTTTCCATACTATTAGTAATCAAGCATCTCTCGAGATATAAGACCCATTTGATTTTTTTGTTCTGGAGTCTACTCAGTCCATCATTATATATAGCCTACATACCGAGGTACCCCTATAGTTCAACGGTGGAAATTGGATCCGGTGTCATGGAAAATGGAGAGTGATACACATCAATAGGTGGTAGGTCAACACCTTCTACATTTTTTAAACTTACCTCCTCAGAACTCGATTCGACATTATCTTCTGCCTATGAAGGTGGAGGTAAATAAGGAGGGGAGGTACTTTAGTTCTTTCTCCTTATTACTTATAGAGCTGTATCCCCTAGGGTTACTACTTTCTTACCTCTCATAGGTCTTTTTCCCCTTGGGTCAGCCTGTCCCTTCACTAGGAACTCAAACCACATCACTACTACTAGTTGATGACTTAGTGAATTTAGAACTTGAGGATGGGGAATTTTTCTTTCCCTTCTTGGCTACTTGTTTGGAAAAAGAAACACCTTTTGGAGGGATGATACCTGAAAGTACACATAAATTATTAATTAAATAAGGAAAAGAAAGAAAAATCTAGGAAATAAATAGCAGTATAGAAGTTTAGTTCAGGGTAAGAGTAGGGGTACTAGTCGTATCAATAGGTATGACTTGTATGGATGAGTCGTATGATATTTAGTGTGTAATGGGTGTTCACTGGCCTACTTACGAGTCCTTCTAACGAGTCGTAAGACAAGGTATGACTCATTACCAACACTCATAAGTAGTCCAGAAATAAAACCCTAAAACATGACCTCTTCCCACGTCCTTACAACTTACTTGTATGAGTCGTATGGGTTGGGTACAACTCATTTAGGCAAGTCGTACCCATACCAGAATTCAAACTTAGTTAGATTTCTATGTTGTCACCTGTCAGTGGGTACAAGTCTCATTATGACCTTGTTACTTATGGGTACGAGTCGTAAGGAGTCTCGTATCCACCGGAACATAGAAGTTTAACTTTAGAGTTGACTCTAATTCAAAATTACCAAACTACCCACTACTTTATGCAATAATATCACCCAATTATAGTCAAAATAGCACACAATAACAACACCCAAAATCAAGTTTACCCCTAATTTTCATTTTTAACTCAAAACCATGAAGTAAGGTACCAAAATACAACACATACGCAATTTTAATGCAATTTAACTCAAAGAAAGTTTTCAATATCACACATTATCACTTTTAACTCGTAAAATAGAGCAATTAAGTTTAAACACTTACTTGAATGAGTGAGATCTTAGGGTGCTTGAGTTTTTCAAAGTTCCTCCTAAATTCGTGCTTAAATTCATGCAAGGTGAAGAATTGAGCAAGATGGCATATAATTCAAAGTGTTTTCAATTAATTTTGTGCGTTGAAAGCTCAAGAATCGACTAAAATAGAGGTATTCTTGGGTTTCGGGTATTAGGTACCCTTTTGGCTTTTAAATCAATTTCTGGGATGGGTTGACCTATAAACCCATCTTGATAAGCTTGGGTATGAGTCATGTGTACAACTCCTACCTAGGCTTACAGGTCTTTTCTTCAATTAGTATAGACTTGGAACCTTACCTGGGTTCTAGAGTAGATACGAATCAATGTGACAAGTCGTACCTTAAGGGTATAACTCATTCTGAGAGTCATAAAGACTCTAAGAACTTTTACCTAGATCTACATAGTCTTCCAGGTCCTTACGACTCTTACTCACGAGTCGTACCATTAAGATACGATTCATGAAGAGTTCATATGACCAAAGTTCTTAAATTTTTATGGATATTTTCTGCAATCTTTAGTCCTGAACACTGAAAAAACATATAACCCTACCAATAACTAAGTACAAAACATGGGTTGCCTCCCACACAACACTTGATTTAATGTCGTGGCATGACGTAATTACCCTAGTAACTCAGACTTCACCAAGGTCCATCTCAAGAATCATATTTATTTCCTTAGGGTTACCCATATAGTGCTTTACTATTTGTCTATTCAACTTGAATAGGGATTAACCATCCCTCTTTAATTCTAAAGCACCACAAGGGAACATTCTTAGCATAGTAAAGAAACCACACCACCTAAATTTCAACTTACCTGGAAATAAGTGAGGCCTTTAGTTGCAGAGCAATAGCTGGTCAACTTTTTTGAAGATTCTTTTCTCAATTTTGCCATCATGATGAAGCTTCATATTTTCCTTGTAAAGTGCAGAACGTTTATAAGCTTGGAGTCAAAATTCATCCAACTCATTGATCTTGTTCAATCTTGACTTGAATGCATCTTGCCACTCAAAATTCAGCTTCTTCAAGGCCCACAGTGCGTTAAGTTCAAGCTAAATAGGCAAGTGACAAGCCTTGCCATACACTAGCTGATAAGGTGAAGCACCAATTAGAGTTTTGAATGTTGTTTGGTAAGCCTATAATCCATCATCAAATTTTCATGACTAATTAGTTGTTATACCCCATACTTTTTTTAGTTTTGTTTAGCTCCTAGTATGTCGAAGGTTAAGTTTAAAAGTAAATAACTCCTGCTAGGGTAGAATTTTCTAGCTCTAGACCTACCAAATAGTAGATTATTGAATTATCTTTCCAACGATACCAATTTTACCTAAATTCAATACTCAGGTGAGAAGTTATGACACTTTTAGCGAGAAACAGTAGGCCAACACGATAGCACCTCATCGCGGTGGAGGGAATTCACAATTATCCTCTTTCCAGTGAAGTATCATGATTATGCCACATCATGGTGAACACCAAAATCCCGTTCATCCCTTTTTAGTAACTCACCATGATTGGCCAGTGTCGCACCAAAAATCGCGGTGCAGCATAGCACCGTATCTTGGTGGAGTGCAAAATGGAACTCATCCCTTTCCAGTGCACAATGTGTTTACGCCGCATCGTGCCAAAGTCAAAAATAACACTCATCCCTTTTTGAGTAAGCTTCTACAATGGCTCCGCATTGTGCCACGGTGCAAAATCAGGATTTCCAATTTCGAACTTAATTTTCCGAAGAGCAACCTAGTCATTTTTCAAGCCCCCAAATCATGTAAAACACTAGATTAAACCTATTCTAAGAATTATACACTGGTTTTCATCAAATTTTCTCTCCAAGGAACCCTAGAAATTCAAATTTCAAACTTCATGAAATCCAAATTCCACCATTCTCTTTCCCAAATAACCCCAAATTCAAGATTCCCAATTCAAGATCTTAAGAAACAATCTTCAAGAGCACAAATAGGAACTCAAAGTTCAAGCTTCTTCATTTATTCATCAATTAAGATGTATGGATTATGAACAAGGATAATTCTTTCATCCTTGTGCCCAAAATTAGTTTTGAAGTTGAATTTTACATAAAATTATATGAATTTCAGTCTAGGGTTTATACCCACTCATCACTATTTGAAGATTATGATATTACAAGTGATTTAGATGTTGAATTACATATCTACTTTCTTATTTTTATGTGTGTGACATTATTTTCTAAATTTAGAATTAAATTACCAAGATTTTCATTATTCACCATAAACTTTATGATGATTTGATATGAAATTGATGTATGGGTTACTAAGCCCTAGTTTGAATGTTGATATTTCAAGAAGATTATGCTTTTAAGCATCCCATGATTAGCTTATACTCAATTTTTGAATCAAGATTTGATCTTTTGATCCTCAGCTAAGATATGGAATCCACTTTACAGTTTTAATTATAGTTTACAGTAAATAGATACACAAGTAGTTTGTATTATAAACCCTTATAATGGTTTAAAAAGTGGATTTCCTACAAAATGAGCATACAGATTAAAGGGAGTAGTATTTAGCACTGAGTTGGGTATGTTCACATGCCCCAGAACTTTGAGCCAACGTAGGTTCAGATTATCAGATTATTCCCATTTCTATATGGATGATAGTTATAGATGTGATCACTTAGCTTAGGTTATACTCCATGGAAAGAGTATGACATCTCTCCCCAATGTGAGGTTTTCACATGAGGGAACTAGATGTTAGACACTATGATAGCTCACATAGTGTATGTCGGTTAGGAGAACCCTTTACAGAAAAGAGTAATCCTAACAGAAAATAATAATAGAAAATCTTTTAGAAACTAAGTGTAAAGGTTCACGATTTTATTCAGATATTATTTTATATAATTCATTAGCTACAAGATTATAAATTTTAGCTAATAGATACAAAGGTGAGTCCTTTGACACTTAGCATGTATGATTTGAAAAACAAATTTCAAATACAGATTTAGAAAGCATGCATGATTTGACAAACAAATTTCAAATATAGATTTAGAAGTAAGTGTGGTGGCTCACAACATTCATATAGCATGTTTATCATTCATGATTTATGATTATAAATTTCAATTACTCAAGCCTAAGTGATCTATTATTACTTAGAATGCATTGTTTATGAGAAAGATATATGTATTCCTTTACTATTTTACTATGCATTCACCCCTATATCCTCATTATATTTTAGAAGTAATGATCCACACATATGTCTATGTGCTACATTGTTTAATAATGTAGGTTCAGGTGCTCAGTTTCAACAGCGTGAGTGATTTCAAGCATCTCCATCTACATCTGAATAGTTGGTGAGTCCTTATAGTTTGGGGACTCAGTTATTCAGATTCTCTAGCTTATTACAGTAGTTGATTCAGTATTTTCAGTCAGTTCGAGTCAGTTGGGGTCTTGTCCCAATGGCTCTCTATTTATTAGTAGTAGAGGCTTGTAAGACTGCTAGATATAATTCAAATTTCTAGTATTAATTATCGAGACTTTTGTGTCTAATATTTTCAGATATTATGTTTAGATAATTTTAGCTTATCTACATGCATATACCATCTCATCATACACCCCATTTTCATCACTATCAAAGTTCATGATCACTGTTGTTAGAACTTCAACACCCAACCTTTCTTTAATAGGAACAACAACATCAAAAACATCATCCCAAAGAGTAACAAAATCAACATCATAGACTAAAGCTATTTCATCATCATACACACCATTTACGGATGCCACTCTTAACTCATAAGTTTGCTTTATGGATTTACATATATTGAATACCACATGTTCATTAGTGAGTCCCAACATCAGATGTCCTAGATCTAAATCAATCAACGTCCTTCTTGTATCCAAGAATGGTCTTTCAAAAATAATTAAGACTTGGAAGTCCATTTTTCAGTCCAATATTACAAGATCTATACGAAAAATAAAAGAAGCCACCTTCACCAATACTTCACATAAAATACCAACTAGTTTTTCTTACAGTCATGTGTGCCATCACTAATATCATGGTGGTTGGTTTGGGAGCCCCCAACCCAACTATTTAAACACTGTGAATGACGTGAGGTTGATGCTAGCAACCAAATCACATAATGCATGAGTGAAGTTGGAAGATCCAATGGTGCAAGGTATAGTGAACACACTAGGATCCTCTTTCTTCTTTACCAATGATCTAGTAGCTACAATACTACAATGATGAATATTGTCGATTGGATCATAACTGACCAACCTCTATTTGGTAATTAGATCTTTCATGAATTTGCATATCCTGTAATTTAATCTAATGACTCTATAAGTGGGATATTTAATAAATTCTCCTTCAATATAAACAAAAACTTTTAATATGTACCATCTTCTTGTTTATTTTTTAGCCTTTGAGGAAAAGGCGGACGAGGTCTTAGTATAGGCTTCAAGATGGGCTTCTTGGAATTATATTTTCTTTTGTCTTGCTTGCTACTATTGTTCAAATCAACAGGATCAACATTATTGTTTTGTTCATCTACAATCGGTACAGATGGTTCCTTGGTGGATTTACCATTTCAAGTGGTAATGATATGGCAGTGAACATCATTATTTGGATTAGCCACCATGTTACTCGAGAGAGTGCCAGGCTGTATCTGATTTACTATGGCTAATATCTGACCATACTGTTGTTCCAATTGCTTGATTGCTATAGCATGTGACTCAACTTTCTGGTTTAGCCCTGACAGGTCTACCTTGATATCCTTAAGGAAGATCTTTTGGATTTCTTGCCCTTGACTAATTTCGACAACAACGCCTCTATCCTGATTTTGAATTATGATTACCTGGTGGAACATATTTATCACTTTTCTCCTTGTAGTCATTTTTCTACCACCAATCACCATCTCTCTCTACTTCTATCTCTATTTCTACCATTATAATAGTTTTGAACTTGATTCTGTTGCCCCTGGGCTCGAAAATCTGCCAAGCTATGATTAAGATACTTTGCTTCTTATTTAAATTCAATCTCAAAATTTCTAAAAGTAGATCCCGTGTTGCAACTGTATTCACTTTCTCAGCACTCATTATTGCAAATAATTTTGTAAGCAACCCAATATCAATACAAAGTTGTGCAACCTCTTGTGATACCAAATCATGACCTGCTCCATAATCATTGGCCACTTCAATAGCATAGTACCTGCACAACATTCTGCATCGCTAGTATATAAACCTTTATTAGTCACTAAAATATCATCCAGCATATCTTGTGCAGTATGCCAGCGAAGATGTAGAAATGCACCTCCAGAAAATTTTATCTTCCATTTCTCTCAAACTTACATTCAATGATCTATAGAAGATTTCCAACAAATTTGATCATATGATTCTGTGATTAGGTACTATGCTCAATTTTTTCTTGAATCTAAACCATAACTTATATAAAGATTCTGTAGGTAACTGTCTTAAGTTATAAATCTTATCATTAAACTGCAACAACATCCTTGCAGGAGGAAAAAATCTATTTGGAAACTATTTACGCAACTTATGCCAAGTAGTAATTGAGCCTTTTGGAAGTTCCCCTAACCATAGTGATGCTTCACCTGTCAATGAAAATAGGAACAGCCTCAGTCTCAAAGATTCCTGATATACTCCTAGAATAGAATATATTGTGTAAATCCCAGTAAAATTAGCAAGATACATGTTTGCATCATCAGTAGCTGATCTTGAAAATACACCCTTCAAGTTCAATAATTGGATCATGGCACTTGTAATATCAAGCTTTACATTGAGGGGTAAAGCAGGAGGACCGATGACTCTTATCTCAGCAAGTTCAACATAAACCATATTATCTTCATCATCATATGGGTGTAAGAGTTAATACGTAGGAATCAATGGAGCTTTGCCTTTCTAAACTCTGTAACGATGCTTGGCTACTTGTTTAGGCCTGGAAAGTCCTCCTTGCTAGGATAACCCAGCCTCTTCCGCTAATCGAGACTCTTCAACTGCTTTTTTTTCTTCCTTATCAGCAATGATTAGTTGTTGTATCTAATACCTGTAACATTATAGAGATCAACTGGAGCATACGGGAATGCCATATTAGGATCAATAGGTGGAGGGTTTTGGACCCAGCAAGAACTTGTCCTAACATTTTTCTTGGTGTTTAAAGAATTCTTTTTGGCCCTGGATCGAAAGGGAGTAAAGGATTGCCTCTTCTCCTAGTGTTTAACATACACCGGCATATTCCAAATAAAAAATAGAAAATAAAACCTATAAAATTCACCAATTCAATTACTACTCAAATAGTCTTCCCCGACAATGGTTCCAAAATTTGATGTCGCCTAAAACTAACCTCTAAAAGAAGTATGCTGCAGTCGATGCCAAATATAGTAGCCCAACTAGATTGGGAATGATAGCATAGAGAAAACGTTGAATAGTTGCTCAACTTAATATAATTCACGACCAGTGCAGAAAGTAAATAGGGGAAATTTAGAATTATCAATAACTAGTAACCGAATCTTGAATGCTTTGAGTTGGAAAAAATAGGATACGGACATTAGGCTTGTGTTCCCCTTGGATTCTCAACTCCATAAATTTCTCTTGTTCAATCAACCTAATATGCTAATCAATATGTAAAGTTAACCAAATAGGTATTTGTAATGCCTCGGGAGTACACCCTGGATGCTACACAGTGCTTACGATCACAAGTGACCCCAAGCTAACCCATTAGCTGGTACCTGCTGTGAGCATTGAAAATACTTATAATAAAGATACATGTGTGGAAACAAAGATGGATGTGCCATAAGGTTTAAATTTCTAAAACAATCTCTGAAATAATGAGCCAAAAAACAATTGTCTGAGAATAATACTGTTAAGACTGTCAATAACAACTGAAAAACTGACTATCAGTCTGAAAATCTTTGAAAGCCTCTAACTAAATGACTGTGGAGTTGATGGAACAAGTCCACAACTAACTCTAGCTGATTATTGAACTGAAATGCTGAAATATACATAATCAGCCCTCGAAATATGAGGACTCACCACTACTACTGATGCTAATATGCTAGAATATCTAAGTGCGGTTGAGAACCCGAGCGTCCAAACATATGATATGAGACATTATGCCGTTAGCACTTTGAATGTACTGGTATGCTAAATGAGAGTAGGATGATATGCATGGGCTCATGTACATGAGTAGTAACTGACTAAATGGATAGCATGAAATAAATGATACATAGTATACATAAAATCAGTAAAATTTAAGAATGCATGACCAAGCATATAACATGATACTAAAATAGTCTATAAACTGAAGTACTAAGATGCTGATACTGAATAATTGATAACAATATGCTATGGTCAAGCAAACCTAAAACTGTACTCTGTATTGAATACTGAACTGAGACTGTGGGATTTAGCTATAATCAACATGCCCTAATACACTACAGGGTCCAACCTGTAACCCCAGCTGGAAGGGTATCAGTACTATGCCACGGGTACTAACAATATCTATGTGGAGCCACTAATATGATATCCCAAAGGACTAGGGTGACATGCTTAACTAATGAGGGACCCATCATATCCTATACTGGCTACGTAGTTTTGGAATATAGAGACTGCTACTAATATCTCATGCCTAAAGATGGGCATGATAAGTTCCTTACGCCTACTGACGGGGGAGACACCATACCTATATTCACTCGGTGCTAAGGTTTACTTCTAACTGAAAGACACTGGATTCTGGACTGATCTAAGTTTAACTGGACCTGATAACTGACTGGACTGATGACACTCATAGTTTATCTAAAACCATTCTTAAAAATACTGACACTATGTAAACAACTAAGTTTTCGAGTATTCATAACCCCTAGTACTCGCTAGCAATAACAATAAGAACATATGTGAGTATATGAAACAAAAATAAGTAAGCATTACTCAAAAATAATTACTTAGGCATTTCATCAAACATTTGAGGGTCATGAATTAAAGCATTGAATAGTTAAAACATATTACGGTAGCATAACTTCAATATTAAGACCATGAATTAATGATTTAACATGAAAAATTCCATCATTCAAATGTGTAACGTTAGTTTAATCAAAAATTACTTGTACACATCATGTATATTCAAAATTCATAAAAGTTTCTTGAAGATAATTTGTGTAAACATGTGAATTCATAATTTAAAACATTAAAATAGGTTCTTGGACTCCATAGGTGAAAAAGGGCCCACTTATGAACAATTAACATACCTTAAAACTTTAATCTTGCAAGAGAATTAACTTTCTTTGGTGGTAAAACTTGAATTGTTGAGTTTAATTGAAGGCATAATGATTGAACTTGATGATTGTGGGTGATGGCTAGGGTTTATTTTAGAGAGGAAATTGAGGAAATTTGGCATATAATGCCTTAATTGGTGATAAATCCCGTGTTTTCATAGATTAGGGCAATGAGAAAAGACTAGACTGCCCTTGTAGGATTTAAATTTGTAACTGAAATGCGGATTTAGACACCATCATGATGTGATGAACTCCTCATCATTAATCCTAGTGTGACCTAGCGCAATCATGGTGAGGTTCTTGAAATGAAATCCAAACGTGCCTCAATTCTCATTCAAAAAACCTAAAACTTCCCTGAGACATGCTACTAACAACACTGAACATAAATTTACTTAGAAACCACTGTCTCAGGGTTGGGAAGGTCACTTTAAAAATAATCGAAGTTATTAGGCCAAAAAAAAACTAAGTCCCCAATACTTAGCTAGATTTTCTGTTATGCCCCAAGAGTACACCCTGGGCACCACACAGTGCTTATAATCTCGAGGGACCACAAGCTAACCTATGAGATGGTACCTGCTGTAAGCACTGAGTAAAACTGATATCAAAAGATTATATGTGGAAATAACAAAGGAATGCCATAATGTTTTTAAGTCATAAATCTGATAAGTCTGTAAGACAAAACTGATAAAGCTGATAATGACAACTAAAATCTTAAGGCTGACTAACTATCTATACTAGTCTAAAAAGCCCCTACTAATTGAATAAGAGTTGATGGGAAAGGCCCCAACTAACTTCAACTAACTACTGAATTGAAAACATAAAAATAAATATAGTCTGTCCTTGCAATATGAGGATTCACCACTAATATGGCTAGTAATCTGGAAAGTCTATGCATGATCCAAGAGCATACGAACCTATGATATGATATATCATAGTGCAAGAAAAGAGTATGTTATCAGTACTTTGAATGTAATGACATGCTAAATGAGGTAGGCTAATAAGCATGGTTTCATATGAATGAACACTAACTAACTGGATAACATGAAGTATTGAATAAAATGCATGGAATCAGTAGATATTGAGATGTATAAAATCTATAAATACTGAGTGTGCATAAAATCTGTAAATACTAAGTGTGCATGAAATCTAAAAATACTGAGTGTGCATGACCAAGCATAAAACATGTTTGAAAATAATATGTAAGCTAAGTTACTGAAATCTGATGACTGAATATTTGATATCTGTATGCTATGGTCAAACAACACTGAAGCTGAATTACTGAGCTGATTACTGGACTGAGACTATGGGAGGTATTATTTAATCGATATGCCCCGCTCTAAACTGATTGGAGTTCAACATGTAACCCCAGTTGAAAGGGTGTTAATACAATTCCATGGGTACTAACAATGGCTATGTTGATCCACTAAGCTACTAAAAAACTAAGATGTCAAGACTAAAATAATGGGTGACACTTGGACTGAGTCAAGCCTAATCTGACGGGTGACCCCTGGGAGCTAGTCAAGACTAATCTGATAGGTGACTCTTCATCCTACACTGGATACATAGTTCTGGATCACAGGGACTACTACTAATGACTCTGCCATACTAATGGGGAAACCATCATCCCTGCATTCGCTTGGTGCTAAATCTTACTCCCAACTGAACGATGCTATATTCGGAACTGATCTAAGTTTAACTGATTATGATGACTGATTGAACTGATAATACTCATAAAATATTATGAAACTATTTTGAAGATACTGAGACTAATCAAACGACTAAGTTTTCAGGTATTCATAACCCCCAGGACTCAATAGCAATAATAACAAAATAGTACTGAAACTTTGAGAACATAATATGAAAGCATTTATTCAAAACTCATTCTTGTATGCATTTCATCTAACACTTGATATTCCTAGTTTAAACTATGAATGGAAATAGCTTAAAGCTTGTAGTAATATAATAATTTAAATACCAACAACACTAATTATGATTTAAATCAGTGGATAATAATATTAAAATATGTGGGGTTTAATAACAACAACAATTTCATATAAGGATAGTTTAGAATTGAGATTCATGAGGATTAATGATTAAAATCAAAATTAAAATCAGAATAGCTTGTAAAAATCATAACTTTGAATTTGAAATTGAATTCTTGGACTCCATGGGTGGAAGGGACCCATGCATGAATATTTAACATACCTGGGTTAATGAATACATGAGAGTTGATGGTGAATTTTTGACATTTGTTCTTGATTTATGTAGGCTAGGGTTTTTGTTCTTAAAAGAGGGCTACTTTAATTTGAGTAATTGGTGAAACAATGAGCAAATAAGACTTTATTAGAGCTTAAATTCCATGTTTGGATGGATTTGAAGATATGGGAAAAGACCAAATAGTCCTTGGCATAAAAATCTCAATTTTGAGGCTTACCGCTGAGCGGTATTGGTCCCACCGCTAAAGCACCGCTGAGTGAGCTAATAGCTGTATCACCTCATATTTTCCTAGAATAATCTAAGTCCCAATACATGAGTATTCTTATATTAAATTTTTGAAACACTCATTATTTTTCAGTTTAGAGCCCGCCATTGCATAGAAAATTCAATTAGCTTTCCAACGATATAAAATTTACCCAAATTCGATAATCGTATAAGAAGTTATGGTGATTTAAAATTTCAATCGCAAAACCCCATTATTTTAGCATTTAGCGCATCGCGGATTAGGCCAATCTCCCATTTGGAAAAATCCAGTGAGTGTCCACGATCCTGGCATATTGCGCCATAGGTTAGTTTTACATTTCCCGATTTCCAGTGTGACTCCATGATAATGGCATATCACGGAGCAGGCCAATTTCTCATTTATCAATTTCCTGTGGGACTTCGCGATCATGGTTCATTGCGGAGATGGCCCAAATATCATCCATAGGCTTACCGCGATGGTGCCATATCATGACGTTTGTCAAGGTCCAGTTTTCCCTTTTCCAATGGCTTGGCGTGATAGTGGCGCATCGCGCCAAGGCCAAAAATCGGGATTTCAATTTCCAACTTGTGTTTTTAAATTAGTTTAAGGGTATTTGGGTCTTTTTCCTAAGCCTTAAACTCTCCCTAAACATGAAATTTAACTCCTAATTGACCTAAATACTCATTATTATTCACTTTGTCTCAAATTAAAAATCCATTCTTTAAAGAACAAGAAACCCTAGCTCTTAAGAATCAAGGTCAAATCTCAGGAACTCTCCATCAATCTTTCCAAATTCATCATCCCAAGTATGTTAGATGTTCATCCATGGATTCCTTTCATCCATGGAGTCCAAGTATCCGTTTTAATTACAAATCTATCATCTTTTCAAGACTTATGATATTAAATTGTGATTTAAAACTATGAATCTCCATGAACTTCCATGAATATTGATTTTATACCATACTTTTGTGGAATTCCTATTGTTATCAAATCCCTTATGTTTTAATATTGTCATTCTTCGAATTAGATCATGATTTAGTGTTATAAGTGTTGAATTCATGCTATTATTTTAAGTTTTATACTATTCCCATAAATTGACTAAACTATGAAGTACAAGTTTTTGATAAAATGCCTACAAGAGTGATTTATTTAATAAGAGTCTTCATGTTTTGGCCTTCAAGCTTTAGTATCTTTTCAATATTGTTGTTTTGAGTCCTGGGGGTATTGAATACCCAAAAACCATTGCTAGTTATTTAATCTAGTCTCAGTACATTATAGAATAGTCTTTATATTATATTATGACCATTATCAGAATAGTCATATATCAGTCATTAAACTCAGAACAATCTAGTATCTCAGTGTCTTTCAGTTGGGAGTAGGATTTAGCACCGAGCGAGTATAGGGATAGAGTATTCCCTGTCAGATAGGCAGGGTCATTAGTAGCAGTCCCTATATTCCAGAACTATGTAGCCAGCATGGGATATGTATAGTCACCCATCGGTTTAGGCTTGACTCTCTCGCAGGGGTCACCCATCAGTTCAGGCGTGACACCTTTAGTACTTTGGACGTTATATCAGTTTAGTGGATCCACACAACCATTGTTAGTACCCATGGCATGGTATTAAAATCCTTCCAACTGGAGTTACAGGTTGGATCCTGATTAGCTTAAATTGGGGAATGTCAATTAGATGGTACCTCCACAGTCTCAGATATAGTCTCAGTTATTCAGTCTTAGTGTTATTTGACCAAAGCATATAGATTTCAGTTATCTCAGTATATCAATTTATAGATTTTTCTTAGTTCATATTATATGCTTGGTCATGCATCCAAAGTATTTACTAATTTTTCTGCATTTTCAGTATCTACAGATTCCATACACTTTATTCAGTACTCCGTGCTTTACATGTATGTCCAGTTAATTATTATCATTTCTATTCATGAGACCATGCATATCAGCCTACCTTATTTAGCATACTAGTACATTCAAAGTACTGATCGCATACCTTTTCTTTTATGCTATGATGTCTCATATCATAGGTGCTGATGCTTAGTTCTCGAATCGCACCTAGATTCTCAGATTATCAGCAGTACAGTAGAAATAGTGAATCCTCATCATCCGAGGAAAGATTATATTACTTCATGTCTTATCTCAGTAATTAGCATAACTAGTTGGGGCCTGTCCCATCAACTCATAGTATCTAGTTTAGAGGCTTTTCAAATACTATAGTTAGCTATTCAGACTATTTAGATTTTAGTATTTTTATCAGATTCATAGTTCAGTAGTTATCTCATTATTAAAACCTTATGGTATTTCAGTTATTCTTCCGCATTTATGATTATATTATTTAGTGTTCACAGCAGGTACCAGATCATAGGTTATCTTGTGGTCCCTCAGGACCATAAGAACCATGTAACAACTAGGGGGTAGTCTCGAATTGTTACAAATATGGTATTAAAGCCTAAGGTTTTAAAGTATCTTAGGAAGTCTGAAAGTTGCGTCGAGTAGAGTCTTGTGTATAGGTGTGTAGTGCGTCACACTTATGGAAGAGAAGCTACAAGGCATTTAGGTAAAAATTTCCCTTCTTTCAAGTATTCATGTCGTGCAATTGTGTATGAGCTCTAGTTAAAACTCTTAGTCTAATCCGTTTATAGAACATGGCTCCCAAGAAGAATGAAAGAAGAACAGCAACTCAGCTAACCCCTCAGCCCCTCTAGGAAGATCCTCTGGATGAGCATGTCTCTCACGCAGAATTCAAGGCTACGTTCACTACTCTAGCAAACTCTGTAGTAGCACAGAATAAATGGCCAACCACTGTTGTAACCAACACAGTGGCTAATATTGCTACAACTAGAATTTGGGATTTCACCCGAATAAATCCTCTTTCTTTCACAAGATCCAAGTTTGAAAGGATCCATTAGAATTCTTAGATATGGTTCAGAAGGTCACAGATGCTATGGGGGTGAGTCTAGTTAGAGTGCCGAGTTGGCTGCATATCAATTGCAAGATGTAGACCATACTTAGTTTAAGCAATGGAAAGTTGAAAGAGGTATTGATGCAGGGCCTATAGAATGGGAAGAGTTTTCCAAGGATTTCTTGGATAGATTCTTTCCATTAGAGTTGAGGGAGGCCAAAGTGTTAGAATTTATTAATTTGAGGCAAGGCAGCATGAGTGTGAGAGAGTATTCTCTTAAATTCACTTAGTTAGCTAGATATGCTCCTCATGTGGTAGCTGACAGTAGGTCCAAGATGAGTAAGTTTGTGTCTGGCGTATCTGATAGTGTGGTCAACAAGTGTAGGACTATAATACTAATTAGTGATATGGATTTGTCTAGGCTGATAGTCTATGTTTAATAGATAGAGGACCAAAAAATTAAGGAGAGGGAGATAAGAAACAAGAGAGCTAGGACGGGTAGTTTTAATTTCAATCAGCCAAAGTCAAAAGGTGGGAACCGTTCTCAGTTTCATCAAAGGTCTTCAGCCCCAGTACCTTCTTCAGCCAGTGCCCCAGTACCTAAATTCAGAAACGACAATAGGGATAGGGCACCAGGCTCTAAGTCCCAGGTTAGTATTAGCAGTGCTCGTACCAATCCTTTATGTTAGAAGCATGGAAGACACCATTAGGGTGAGTGTAGAGTAGGTAGGGATGTGTGCTTTGGGTGTGGTAAGCCAGGCCATCGAATTTAGGAGTGTCGGGTAGTTGCTAAAAAAGGTAGGGATGTGCGCCAATAGGGCCAGTCCCATCAGTTGTCAGGTTCATCCATCCGCCCGACTCAGTAGGGTGCCATTTCCAATACTCTCAGTGGTCAACTTCCGAACAAATTATATGCTCTTCAGTCCCGCTAAAATCAGGAAAATTCTCCTGACATAGTTACTGGTACATTGCAGGTCTTTCACTAATATATTTATGCTTTACTAGACCCTGGAGCTTCTCTTTCTTTTGTAACTCCATATTTAACCATCAATTTTAGAGTCAGTCCCAAAACTCTAGCAGAGCCTTTTTCAATAGCTACCCTAGTAGGCATTTCCATTATAGCCAGATAGGTATACAAGAACTGTCCAATCATAATATCTCAAAAAGTTACCATAGTTGATCTCATGGAGTTAGAGATGATGGATATTAACATCATTCTCAACATGGATTGGCTCCTCTCATGCTTTGTCTCAGTTGATTATAGAAATAGAATAGTTCATTTTTAGTTCCCAAATAAACCTGTCCTTGAATGGGGGGTAGTACTACAACTCTTAGGGGTCAACTGATTTCATACCCTAGAGCCAGAAAGATAATATCCAAGGGGTGTGTCTACCATCTTTTATTAGTCAAATACTCTAACTCAGAAACTCCAAATCTTGATTTAGTTCCAGTAGTAAATGAATTCTCAGATGTATTTCCTAAAGATCTTCCCAGTGTTCCTCCCAAAAGGGAAATCAACTTCGAAATAGACCTTCTCCCAGATACTCAGCCTATATCTATTTTGAATAAAGAATGGCTCCAGTTTAACTCAAAGAACTAAAAGAACAGTTAAAGGAATTCTTAGATAAGTGATTCATCAGACCCAATTTCTCCCCATGGGGCGCATCTGTTCTATTCGTGCATAAGAAAGATAGTTCTCTCAAAATGTGCATAGACTACCATTAGTTGAACAAGGTCACAGTCAAGAATAAATATCTATTTCCTAGAATCGATGATTCATTCGACCAACTTCAGGGTGCCAGTTACTTTTCCAAGATAGACCTCTGATCAGGCTATCATTAGCTTAGAGTCAGAGAATGTGATATTCCAAAAACAGCTTTCCAAACTCAGTATGGTCACTTCGAATTTCTAGTCATGTCCTTTGGTATTACAAATTCCCTAGTAGCCTTCATGGACTTGATGAACTGAGTGTTCAATCAATACTTGGACATGTTTGTCATAGTATACATTGATGACATTCTTGTTTACTGCCGTAGCAAAAATGATCATGCAGACCATCTCAGAATAGTATTGCAAGCTCTTAGATCCCATTAGTTGTTGGCTAAATTAAGTAAGTATGAATTCTGGCTAAGATCAGTAGCTTTCCTTGGCCATATTATTTCCGGTGATGGCATTAGAGTTGATCCTCAAAAGATTAAAGCGATAAGAAACTTGCCTAGACCTATCTTTCTATTAGATATTAAGAGTTTCTTGGGTTTAGCTAGCTATTACCGTTGTTTTGTTAAAGGGTTTTATTCTATTGCATCCCCCATGTCCAGATTGACTTAGAAAAAAGTTAAGTTTTAGTGGTCAGATTCATGTGAGAAGAGTTTTAAGGAGTTGAAGACTCGACTCTCCTCAGCCCCAGTTCTTACTCTACCAGATGGTTTAGATAGTTTTGTGGTGTACTATGATACATCCAGAGTAGGTTTGGGTTATGTCCTCATTAAGAGAGGTAAGGTCGTATCGTACGCCTCCAGACAACTTAAGCCTCATGAGAAGAATTATCCGACTCATGATATTGAGCTAGCAGTGGTAGTATTCACCTTAAAGATTTGAAGGCATCACTTGTATGGGGTGCATGTAGATGTGTTCATAGATCACAAAAGCCTTTAGTATGTGATCTCTCAAACAAATTTTAAATTTGCATTAGAGAAGATGGTTAGAGTTATTGAAAGATTATGACATGAGTGTTCTGTATCATTTGGGCAAGACCAATGTAGTGGCTAATGCTCTCAGTAGAATGTCTATGGGTAGTGTAGCTCATGTTGAGGATAGTAAGAAAAAGTTAGCTCAGTAAGTCCATCATCTTGATCGACTAGGTATTCGTTTACTTGATTCAATTGAAGGTAGTGTATGGGTGCAGAGTAGCTTAGAGTCATCTCTAGTTTCTGAGGTGAAGGAAAAGTAGGATAGAGATCGCAGTCTAGTTAAGTTAAAAGAATCATTCAGAAAGTGGAGGTTTTCTCCCAAGGAGTAGATGGTGTTTTGTGTTGTCAGGGTAGATTGTGTGTGCCTGGTGTAGATGAGTTAAGGAAATAAATTCTTATAGAAGTGCATGGTGCACATTCCTCTATTCATCCAGGGGCCACTAAGATGTACTGCGATTTACGGGAGATCTATTGGTGGAGTAGGATGAAGAGAGATATTGCAGAGTTTATAGCTAAGTGCTCTACATGCCAACAAGTTAAGATTGAGCACTAGAAGTCTAGTAGGTCCATGCAGGAGTTCAGTATTCCCATGTGGAAATAGGAGAAAGTGAACATGGACTTTATGATAGGACTATGCCAATCTCTATCTTAGAGAGTTGGTTAGGTTGCACGGTGTTTCCTTATCTATCATATCAGATAGAGGTACTCAGTTTACCTCTTACTTCTGGAAAGTATTCTAAAAGGGTCTTGGTACCCAAGTCTACCTCTGTACAACCTTCAAACTCTTGAGGATATACTGAGAGCATGCGTTGTTGATTTCAAGTATAGTTGGGATGACCATTTGCCTTTGATTGAATTCACAGCAATAACAACTATCATTCCAGTTCTGTATGGCTCTGTTTGAGGCTCTCTATGGTAGCAGATATAGATTTCCAATTGGTTTGTTTGAAGTAGGTGACGCCACCCTAGTAGGGCTTGACTTGGTGTTTGATGCGTTAGAGAAGGTTCAGTTGATCAGATAAAGGCTTAGGGCTTCCTAGAGCCGCTAGAAATTGTATTCAGATATAAGAAGAAAGGATCTTGAGTTTGAGGTCAGTGATCTTATGTTCTTGAAAATCTCTCCCATAAAGGAAGTGAGGATATTTGGCATGAAAGGGAAACTCAATTCCCGATATGTTGGTCCCTTCAGAATTCTCAGTCATTTTAGAAAGGTAGCTTACGAGCTAGAGTTGCCTTCAGATTTAGCCTCGGTACACCCTGTTTTCTATGTCTCAGAACAGTCTTTCCTTTGAGGAAGTTCCAGTCAAAATTCTTGATCATCAAGTTCGTAGAATAAGGAATAAAGAAGTTCCACTAGTCAAAGTTCTTTGGTGGAATCAGTCCGTTGAGGGAACCACTTGGGAAGCAGAGGTAGATATGCGTACCAAGTACCCTCATCTCTTCTTCGTGAATCCAAATTTAGTATAAGGTACTAAATCTTCTTAAGATTTTCATCTATCATGCTCAGTTTCAGTTGGACATCATGTTCATGTCAGTCGTGCATTCATAAATTAGTCTAGTCATGCATTCCATGCATTAGACATGCATATTTAGTGTGTAAGATCAGTCCACTAGTTCCCCCAGCTTAACCAGTTTCATTCGGGGAAAAATAATCCTAAGGAGGAGATATTGTAAAACCCCATATTTTCCTAGCATAATCTAAGTCTCAATACATGAGTATTCATATATGAAATTTTTGAAACAATCATTATTTTTCAATTTAGAGCCTTCCATTGAGTAGGAAATTCAATTAACTTTCCAACGACATCAAATTTTCCCAAACCAATAACTGAGTAAGAAGTTATGACAATTTTAAGTTTCAGTTGTGAAACCCTATCATTTTAGTCTTTAGTACATCGAGGATCAGACAAATCTCCCATTTGCCAAAATCTAGTGAGGGTCGACAATCCTGGCGCATCATTCCATAGGTCAATTTGACACTTGTTGATTTCCAGTGTGACTCTGCGATAATGGCGCATTGAAGAGCAGGTAAATTTACCGTTTTTCAATTTCCAGTAGGCCTCTGCGATCATGGCATATCGCAAAAATGGCCAAAATGGCATCCATAGGCTTACCGTGATGGTGACGCGTCATAGAGTTTGTCCAGGTCCCAGTTTTCCCTTTTCAAGTGGCTTGGTGCGATAGTGGCGCGTTGCACCAAGGCCAAAAATTAGGATTTCAGTTTCCAGCTTATATTTTTAAATTCGTTTAAGGATATATGGGTCTTTTTCCTAAGCCTTAAACTCTCCCTAAACACAAAATTTAACCCCTAATTAACCTAAATACTCATCATTATTCACTTTCTCTCAAATTAAAAATCCCCTCTTTCAAGAACAAGAAACCCTAGCTCTCAAGAATCAAGGTCAAATCTGAAGAACTCTCCATTAATCTTTCCAAATTCATCATTCTAGGTATGTTAGATGTTCATCCATAGATTTATTTCATCCATGGAGTCCAAGTATCCATTTTAATTACAAATCTATCAACTTTTCAAGACTTATGATATTAAATTATGATTTAAAACTATGAATCTCCATGAACTTCCATGGATATTGATTTTATACCATACTTTAATGGAATTATTATTGTTATCGAATCTCTCATGTTTTAATATTGTCATTCTTCGAATTAGATCATGATTTAGTATTGTAAATGTTGAATTTATGCTATTATTCCAAGTTTTATACTATTCCCATGAATTGACTAAACTACGAAGTACAAGTGTTTGATAAAATGCCTACAAGAGTGATTTATTTAATAAGAGCCTTCATGTTTTGGCCTTCAAGCTTTAGTATATTTTCAGTATTGTTGTTTTGAGTCCTGGGGCTATTGAATACCCAAAAACCATAGATGGTTATTTAATCTAGTCTTAGTACATTATAGAATAGTCTTTACATTATATTATGAGCATTATTAGAATAGTCATATATCAGTCATTGAACTCAGAACAGTCTAGTATCTCAGTGTCTTTCAGTTGGGAGCAGGATTTAGCACCGAGCGAGTGTAGGGATGGAGTCTTCCTCGTCAGATAGGCAAAGTCATTAGTAGCAGTCCCTATACTCCAGAACTATGTATCCAGCATAGGATATGTGTAGTCACCCATCAGTTTAGGCTTGACTATCTCACAGGGGTCACCCATCAGTTCAGGCTTGACACCCTTAGTCCTTTGGACATTATATCAGTTTAGTGAATCCACACAACCATTGTTAGTACCCATGGCATGGTATTAACACCATTTCAACTGTGTTTATATGTTGGACTCTGATTAGCTCACATTGGGGAATGTCGGTTAGATGGTACCTCCCACAGTCTTAGATATAGTCTCAGTTAAAGACCCAGCTCAGTTATTCAGTCTTAGTGTTATTTGACCAAAGAATATAGATTTTAGTTATCTCAGTATATCAATTTATAGATTTTTCTCAATTCATATTATATGCTTGGTCATGTATCCATAGTATTTACAGATTTTTTTGCATTTTCAGTAGCTATAGATTACATACACTTTATTCAGTACTCTGTGCTTTAAATGTATGTCCAGCTAATTATTATCATTCTGATTCATGAGACCATTCATGTCAGCCTACCTTATTTAGCGTACTAGTACATTCAAAGTACTAATTACATATATTTTCTTTTGCGCTATGATGTCTCATATCATAGGTGCTGACGCTCAGTTCCCAGATCACACCTAGATTCTTAGATTATCAGTAGAAGTGGTGAATCCTCATCATTCGAGGACAAATTATATTGCTTTATGTCTTTATCTCAGCAGTTAGTAGAGTTAGTTGGGGCCTGTCCCATCAACTCATAGTATCCAGTTTAGAGGCTTTTTAAACACTACAGTTAGCTATTCAGACTATTAAGATTTTAGTATTTTTATCAGATTGATAATTTAGTAGTTATCTCATTATTAAAACCTTATGGCATTTCAATTATTTTTACGCATTCATGATTATATTATTCAGTGCTCATAGCAGGTACCAGCTCATTGGTTAGCTTGTGGTCCCTCAGGACTGTAAGCACCGTGTAATGTCTAGGGGATAGTCTCGAGTCATTACAATAGTGGTGACCTACTTCCTTGGGACAACTCTAATTTGGAGGTTTACTACTGAGCGGTATTGGCTTCACCGCTATTACACCGTCGAGCGGTGTCGTCATGGCAGCCCACTGCCTCACATAAAAAATGCTATAACTTTTCACTCGGTTATTGAATTTAGCCAAAATTTGTATCGTTGGAAATATAATTAAATTATCTATCTGTTGGTGGGTTGTGAGCTCAAAAATTCTTATTAAAATGAAAGATATTCTTATTTGTAGTTGACTATAGCAACATTCTTCTCGAGAACTCAATCGGTAAGGGATATTTTAATTCGTCTAATAGCTAGGAGTTATTTGAGGCCTTAATATACATCAAACTCACTCATAAAACTACCAAGACAATATCATTTATTTATCATGTGCTTGAAGCATAGCCCTAACATTGGTCTGGATTTTTTTGGGGTATTATAATATCTCTCCCTTAGGAACATTCATCCTCGAATGAGACTGGTTAGACTGAGAGTACTGGACTGAGGTAACTGATATCATGTACTGAAGATGCATGACTTGGAACATAATTGCATAACTGATTTTGAAACATGATTCATGCACTGAACTAATTTTGTGAATACATGTAATGGCATGAGAATAGTTATAAAGTTGAAATAGAGACGAGAGGGTCAACTTATGAGTACCCATTACTTCAAGATGGATCTTGTTACGTGAAGAGAAGATCAAAGGTTTTAGGACATGAAAGATTGGGGGATTATAGTACATCTCCCCTTTAGGATATTATGTCCCCCGAAAGATACTGACTTGGCTGAAATATTGAGAAAAGACTGAGATGGTGCATGAGTAACATACAAACCGAGTCCTAACTGATTATCTGGAATCTAAAACATGATGCATGAGCTGAATTGTATTCATCAAAAGGGACTAATCTATGGATATGCATGATATAAATCTGAATTTCTCTGATGATTATATGCGTAGCATGAGTATTGGAACTGAACATACTGTAAAGCATGAATACATGAGTCATGAGCTGCATGGCCTGAGTTGGAGTCCATACGTTTTATGTAACATGATTCATACAACTGAGCAAACTGGGACTCATTATACTAAGAATTGGAAGCACACATGATTCTTTATGATATGTAAGAATGTGAACTATGATCATAGAGCTGACATATAAAGCATGACTAGGTATTGTGATGACGGAAGTGCAAACTCTGCACTGAGATGAGAATGGGTCGATCTCCTTCATCCCCTACTGATGTTCTACAATACACTGGCATCACTACTAGAATCTGAGAGATTGGCTCAGTTACTTATTCTATCATCTTCCCCTAAGCTTAAAGCCATCATTCTAAGTCTGTGAACTACTTAACAAACTCTAAACTGAACTTCCACCACTTTACTCTATAATCTGGGGTAATATTACCCATAAATGATAAATTCACCTTGAATGACTATGCACAGTAATGTAAAACTTACTGCTATTAATTTCTCCTAAGATACAACTCCTAGCATTCTATAGCCCCAACAATCATCATGTAACAACTTAAAATTGATTAACTTAGAATTTTCAACTCCTCTTTACATTAGCTTAACCTTCAAATATTCAAACTTAGTTTCTAAAAAATAACATGGATATCCCGAATCTTTAATAACCATACTACTTTCATAATAGCCTACAACTATCATATCCACACTATATGTTTCGAATGAACAAACCCAAATTATTGCATACACGGCTTCAAGCCTACTGATTCACCTTTTATACAACTAACCTTATGAAATATAATCTGCCCGAAGTAAGATAACACTATCCCAACTCTACTACTATTGTTAAACTTTTGGTTTCATGCTTCTAATTCTAGATCATACGCAATCATAGAATTTTGAGAAAGAATCTGAAGATACTTCTGAATCCTAAGCACTGAGGTACTACCCCCCGTTCAATACTGGTTCATTCAAAAACTGAAATCGAACGACTTTATTTCTGAAATCAACTAAAGTCATTTTTTGGGATACTAAAACCAAGAAGTTTCTATATACTCGTTTGGCTAGGATAGATTTACACACTGACGTCGACACTAAGAAGGGCTACACTAATATTTCAGGTCTAACACTTAAGTTGACAACTATATGGGAAGGGGGTATAAGAGAAAGGGAAGTTCCATGGTCTAGTAAAACATACGTAAGAATATGAAAGGCCTGTAATATACCCATAACCGTATCAGGAGAACTTTCCTAATTATCTTGGAACTAAGTGCATATAGCCTATTCGGGCGCTGACCACTAGTTGCGTTGAAAGTGGCACCCTGCTGAGTTGGGTGACCGAATGGGATTGGAGAACAGTTGGGCTAACCCTATTGGCGTAAAAATCTTCCATTTTTAGCTATGAATCTACACTCCCACATCCTATGGCTTAGCTTACCACATCCAAAACATACATCACTGCCAGCTCTACACATACCTAGGTGATTCTTACTACATTCTCTGCAAAGTGGATGGGTACAACCACTGCTCGTACTACCCTAGGTTTTAGAGCCTAGCACCACATCCCAACTGTCATTCCTGAACTTTGGTACTTATGCACTAGCTGAAGATAGAGCTAGGGCTAAAAAATTCTGACTGGATAGAAAACATTACCACCCTCTGACCCTAGATGAGTAAAACTAAAGCTGCCCATTATGGCTCTTTTTTTCTCTCTCCTTTTCCTTAAGCTTCTACTCGTTAATCTGTTGTGCATGGACCATAAGCCTAGATATGTCTATCTCCTTAATTAACATTGCAGTCCTACACTCCTTGACCACACTATTAAATACTCCAGACATGAACTTTCTCAGCCTAGACCTATTATCAGCCACCACATGAGGAGCATACCTAGCTAACTGAGTAAACACAAGGGAATACTCTTTCACACTCATATTTCCCTACCTCAAGTTGATAAATTCTAACACTTTGTCTTCCCTTAACTCTAATGGGAAAAGAATATCTAAGAAGGCTGTAGCAAACTCCTTCCATTCTATAGGCTCTGCATCTACACCTTTATCCTCTTTTCACTACTTAAACCAAGTGTGAGATACATCTTGAAACTGGTAAGCAGCCAGTCAGCGCTCTCACTAGAAGTCATACCCATAATGTCGGTTTCCTTCTAGACTATGTCTAGGAATTCCTGCGGATCCTCTTTAATTTGGATCCCAAAAATAGAGGAGAATTCATTCGGGTAAAGTCCCAAATCCTAGTTGTGGTAGTATTGGCCACTGATTTGGCCGAAACAGTAACTTTCCTCTTATTTTAGGCTGATATGGAGTGAACTAGAAGAGTGAATGTAGCTCTAAACTCTGGTTTATATTTCTACTTCTATTTGTCTTTTTGGGAGGCATTTTTTGTAAGAGAAATAATGAATAGATTAGACAGAGAGTTCAACAAGAGGTCACGCTTATTCACTTAACAACAGTAATGAATGAAGAGAAACTTTTCCTAAAATGTCTTGTAGCCTCTTGTCCATAAGTGTAGCGTGCTTCGCACTCTTGTATAAGACTTTACTTGACGTGGCTTTCAGTTATCCTAGGACACTTTAAAATATTAGGCTCTAATACCAAGTTTGTAATACCTCGAGAGTACACCTTGGACGCTATATAGTGCTTACAGTCCCAAGGGACCACAAGCTAACCCATGAGCTGGTACCTACTGTGAGCATTGAGTAAAACTGATATCAAAAGATCATATTTGAAAATAATTAAGGAATGCCATAAGGTTTTAAGTAATAAATCTAATAAGTCTGTAAGACAAAACTTATAATGCTCATAATGACAACTGAAATCTGAAGACTGACTAACTGTCTGTACTAGTCTGAAAAGCCTCTACTGATTGAATAAGTATTGATGGGATAGGCCCCAACTAACTCTAACTAACTATTGAATTAAAAACATGAAAATAAATATAGTCTATCCTTGAAATATGAGGACTCACCAAAGCTACAGTTGGTAACCTAGAAAGTCTATGCGTGATCTGGGACTGAGTGTCCGAACCTATGAAATGATACATCATAGTGCAAGAAAAGAGTATGCGATTAATACTTTGAATGTACTAGTATGCTAAATGACGTAGGTTGATATGCATGGTTTCATGTGCATTAATACTAACTAACTAGATAGCATAAAGTACTAAATAGAATGCACGGAATCTGTAAGTACTGAGGATGCATGAAATTTGTAAATATGGAGTGTGCATGAAATCTGTAAATACCGAGTTTGCATGACCAAGCATAAAATATGTTTTGAATATAATTTGTAAGATAAGTTACTAAAATTTGATGAATGAATATCTGATATTTGTATGCTATGGTAAAACAACACTGAAGCTGAATTACTGGACTAGACTATGGGAGGTATCATCTAACCGACATGCTCTACTATGAACTGATTGGGGTTTAACCTATAACCCCAATTGAAAGGGTGTTAATACCGTGCTACGGGTACTAAAAATGGCTATGAGGATCCACTAAGCTACTAAAAAACCAGGATGTCACGCCTAAATTGATGGGTGACACCTGGGCGGAGTCAAGCCTAATTTGACGGGTGACCCCTGGGAGGTAGTCAAGCCTAATCTGATTGGTGACTACTCATCCTATGCTGGCTATGCAGTTTTAGAACACAGGGACTATTACTAACGACTTTACCTAACTAATGGGGAAGCCTTCATCCCTACATTAACTCGGTACTAAATCCTACTTCCAACTGAAGGACGCTGAATTCTGAACTGATCTAAGTTTAACTGATTATGATGACTGACTGAACTGATAATGCTCATAACATATTTTGAAACTATTTTGGAGATACTGAGACTAATTAAACAGCTAAGTTTTTGCATATTCATAACTCCCAGGACTCGATAGCAATAATAGCAAAATATTACCAAAACATTAAGAACATAATATGAAAGCATTTATTCAAAACTCATTCTTGTAGGCATTTGATCAAACACTTGATATTCGTAGTTTAAACTAAGCATGGAAATAACTCATTCTTGTAGGAATTTGATCAAAGACTTGATATTCGTAGTTTAAACACTAACTATGATTTAAATTAGTGAATAACAACATTAAAACATGTGGGGTTTGATATCAACAACAATTTCATGTAAACATGGTATAGAATCGAGATTCATGGGGATTCATGATTAAAATCACAATTGAAATCACAATAGCTTGTAAAAATCAAAACTTTGAATTTGAAATTAGATTCTTGAACTCCATGGATGGAAGGGACCCATGGATGAACATTTAACATACCTAGGTTAATGAATTCGTGAAAGTTGATGGTGAATTTTTGAGATTTGTTCTTGATTTGTGGAGGCTAGGGTTTTTGTTCTTGATAGATGCCTACTTTAATTCGAGTAATTTGTGAAATAATGAGACAATAAGGCTCTATAGGGACTTAAATCCTGTGTTTGGATGGATTTGGAGCTATGAGAAAAGACCAAACAGTCCCTGGCATTAAAAATCCCAATTTTGAGGCTTACCGCTGAGCGGTATTGGTCCAATGCTAAAGCACCATTGAGCGGGCTAATAATGGCGACCTACTACCTTGGGACAACTCCGATTTGGAGGTTTACCGCTGAGTGGTATTGGCTTCACCGCTATTATACCGTCGAGTGGTGTTGTCGCGGCAGCCTACTACCTCGCACGAAAAATGCTCTAACTTTTCACCCAGTTATCAGATATAGAAGAAATTAGTATCATTGGAAATATAATTCAATTATATATCTGTTGGTGGGTTGTGAGCTCAAAAATTCATAGTAAAATGAAAGATATTCTCATTTGAAGTTGAATATAGCATCATCATTCTGGAGAACTTAATCGGTAAGGTATATATTGATTCGTCTAATAGCTAGGAGTTATTTGAGGCCTTAATATACATTGAACTCACTCGTAAAACTACTAAGACACTATATTTATTTCTCCTGAGCTTGGAGCATATCCCTAATTTTGGTCTAGATTTTTTGTAGGGTATTACATTTTCAATCTTATACATGCACTATGGGCTGAACTGAGTTAAGACTAATATGGGGTATTACAATATCTCTCCCTTGCGAACATTTGTCCTCGAATGAGACTAATTAAGACAAAAATACTGAGGGGACTAAAATCACATACTGAACATGCATAACTTAAAACAAGGTTATATGACTTAGTCTGAAACATTATACATGACTGAACTTATTCATGAATGCATGCAATGATAGAAATATGCTTATATAACTTATATTGTGAAAAAAATAGAGAAAATCTAAGGAAAACTGTTACCTTATACTGAGTCTGAGTTGGCGGAGAAAAGATGAGGGTACTTAGTACACATGTCTGCTTCTGCTTCCTAAGTGTCTCCCTCAACAGACTAATTCTGCTAAAGAACTTTGAACGGGAACTTCTTTGTTCCTTAGTCTACGAACCCGACGATTAAGGATTTCAACTGGGACTTGTTCGTAAGAAATGCATTCCTATACGCCCGTACTTTCTAAAGGGACTACTACAACTAGATTGTCCATACACTACATTAATAAAGAAACATGGAATACTAGATGCACTGATGCCAAATCTGTAGGCAACTCAAGCTCATAAGCTACCTTCCCATAGTGACTCAGAACCTATAAGGGACAAATATCGGGGCCTAAGCTTCCACTTTTTGCCAAATATTTTCACTCTCTTCATGGAAGAGATTTTTAAATAAACCAAGTCTCAAACTGATAACTCGAGATATCTCCCACGCACATTTGCATAGGATTTCTGACGGTTCTGTGCTATCTTAAGCCTCTCTCTTATTAGCTGAACTTTCTCCATTGTATAAAATACTAAAACTGGCTCTATTAGTGTGGTCTCACATACCTCAAACCAACAAAAAAGAGATCTACATCTTCTCTCATAAAGAGCCTCAAATAGAGCCATCTAAATAATATAATGATAACTGTTATTGTAGGCAAACTCAATCAATGGCAGGTGATCGTCCCAACTGCCATTAAAGTCGATAACACAAGCTCTCAATATGTCCTATAGGGTCTGGATGGTCCTATCTACCTAACTATCTGTCTGAGGGTGAAAGGCTGTAGTGAGACGAACTTGGGTACCAAGACCCTTCTGAAAATCTTTCCCAAAGTGAGAGGTAAATTGAGTACCTCTATCTAAAATAATGGACAATGAGACTCTATACAACTTAAAGAAATCTCTAATATAGTATTTGGCATAATCCTTGGCTGGATAAAAAGTATGTATTGGTAAGAAATGGGCTGATTTTGTCATTCTGTCCACAATTTCCCAAATTGAATCATGTTGGCGACGTGAACGAGGCAAACCTATCACAAAATCCATGTTCACATCTTCCCACTTCAAAGTGGGTATGTTAAAATCCTGTATTATGCCACAAGGCCTTTGGTGCTCAACCTTAACCTACTGACAGTTAGCACACTTAGCTACAAACTCTGCAATATCCCTTTTCATACCACTCCAATAATACATTTTCCGCATATCATGGTATATCTTAGTGGCCCCTGGATGAATAGAATAATGCGCACCATCCGTTTATCCAAGAATCCCCTGCCTCAAATAATCAACAGCTGGAACACATCATCTACCCTAAAAATGCAACACACCATCTTTCCCTTGGGATAAAACCTCTACTTTCTTTTCTCTGATTGACTCCTTCAACTTCACTAGATTGGGGTCCCTATCTTGCTTTTCTTTCACTTCGGCAACCAAAGAAGATTTTGAACTATTCTGAACCCATACACTACCCTCAGCTGAGTCAACTAAACAAATGCCTAATCTAGCCAACTGATGAACCTCTTGAACCAACTTCTTCCTATCATTCTCAACATGAGCCACACTCCCCATAGATAATCTACTAAGGGCATCTGTCACTACATTGGCCTTGCTCGGATGATACAAACCACTCATATCATAGTATTTCAAAGTTCTAACCAATTTCTTTGAAGGAGATTTAAATCTCTCTGTGAAAACATATACTACAAACTTTTGTGATCAGTGAATACATCAACATACACCCCATAAAGATAATGCTTCCAAAATTTTAAGGCAAACACGACATCTGATAAATCAAGGTCATGGGTAGGATAATTATTTTCATAGGGTTTAAGCTATCTTACCCCTCTACATCAAAACATAACCCAAACCAACTCTGGAAGCATCACAGTAAACAACAAATCCATCTGAACCATCGGGCAACATCAAAACTGGGGTTGAGGTGAGTTGAGTCTTCAACTCTTGAAAAATCTTCTCACAAAAATATGACCACTGAAACTTGACTTTCTTATGAGTCATTATGGACATAGGGATGAAATAGAAAAAAACCCTTTAATGAACCATCAGCAATAGCCAGCCAAACCCAAGAAACTCCTGATATCTGACGGAGAAATAGGTCTGGGCTAGTTTCTCACACCTTCGGTATTTTGAGGGTCAACTCTAATGCCATCATAAAAAAAATATGGCCATGAAAAGCTATTGATATTTGCCAAAATCCACACTTACTATATTTGGTGAACAACTGATGGGCTCTAAGAATCTGCAATACTATTCCGAGGTAGTCTGCATGATTATTTTCATTACGAGAATAAACAAGGATTTCATCTATGAAGACTATGACAAACATATCCAAGTACTTCTTGAACACTCTATTCATCAAGTTCATGAAAGCCACTAGGGCATTAGTTAGACTAAAAGACATGACTAGAAATATGAAGTGACCATACCGAGTTTTGAAAGCTATTTTTGAAATGTCACACTCTTTGGCTCTGAGCTGATGATAGCGGGATTTGAGGTCTATCTTAGAGAAATAATTGGCACCCTGAAACTGGTTGAACAAGTCATTGATTTTGGGGAGTGGGTAATTATTCTTGACTATGACTTTATTCAATTGACGGTAATCGATGAACATTCAAAGAGAACCATCTTTTTTTTACACAAAAAGGATTAGAGCACCCCATGGGAAAACACTGGGCCTGATGAAACCTTTGTATAAGAGATCTTTCAACAGTTTTTTTAAATCTTTAAGCTTAGCTGGAGTGATTTTATAAGGTAGAATAGAGATAAGGTGGGTATCTGGAAGGAGGTCTGTTTTGAAGTAAATTTCCCTTTCAGGAGGAACTTTGGGAAGATCTTTAGGGAACACATTTAGGAATTCCCTCACTACTAAAATTGACTAAAGATTGGGAGGTTTTGAACTAGAGTCTTTGACTTGAACAAGAAGGTAGACACACCCCTTGGATATCATTTTTCTCGCTCGAAGGTACGAAACAAGTTAACCCATAGGTTCTAAAGTACTACCCCTCCATTTAAGGACTTGTTTATTCAGAAAATAAAAATGAACAATTCTATTTTTATAGTTGACTAAAGCATAGCATGAGTGGAGCTAATATATGTCGAGAATGACATCAAAATCCATCATTTTTAACTCCACAAGATCAACTGAAGTGACTTTCTGGGATATCATGATCGGACAGTTCCTATATGCCAGCCTGCTATAATAGAGACACCTACTGGAGTGGAAACTGAGAATGGTTCTGCTAAAGTCTCAGGACTGATACCAAAATTCATAGCTATATAGGGGGTTACAAAAGAAAGAGAAGCTTTGGGATCTAACAAAGCATAAACATATAAATGAAAGACCTATAACATACCCATAATAATATTAGGAGAGATTTTTTGATCATGAAGAGACTGGAGTGTATACAACTTATTTTGGCGCAGACCGCTGGTGGAACTAGAAGTGGTGCCCTACTGAATTGGGTGACTAGTTGGTGTTGCTGAAGAATTAGTCTGACCCACTCCTACCCTTCCACAGGCCTTTCGAACATTCCCTCAACTTTGTCTTGGCTTGCCACATCCAAAGCACACATCACTGCCAACCTTGCATACACCCTAATGATTCCTACCACACTTCTGGCAAAGGGGATTAGTCCGACCACTGTTCACGCTACCCCGAGTCTTAGAGCCTAGAGCCCTATCTTGATTACTATTTCTGAACCTTGGCACTGTAGAATTAGATGAAGATGGATCTGGGGATGAAGATTTCTGACAGAATTGAGGACGGTTACCATCCACCAACCTTGGCTGAGCAAAACTAAAGCAACTTGTTCTATCCCTCTTGTTCTTTATTTCTCTTTCCTTAAACTTCTGCTCTTCAATCTGTTAAGCATGGACAATCAAACTAAAGAAGTCCATATACTTAATCAGCATTGCGGTCCTTTACTCCTTGACCACGCTATTAGCCATACTAGAGAAAAACTTACTCATCCTAGACCTGTCCTCAAACACCACATTAAGAGCATAGCTTGATATCTGAGTAAACTTAAAAGAATACTCTTTCACACTCATGTTCCCCTTATTCAAATTAATAAACTCCTACACTTTATCCTCTCTCAATTCCAAGGGAAAAAACCTATCTAAAAATATTATAGCAAACTCCTTCCATTCAATAGGCCCTGCATCTGCACCTCTATCTCCCTTCCACTGTGTATACCAGGTGTGAGGAACATCCTGCAACTAGTAAGCACCCAAATCTGAACTCTTACTAGAAGTCACACCTATAATGTCAGTTACCTTCTGAACTATGTCAAAGAACTCTTGTGGATCCTCATCATACTTGGATCCCAAAAACAGAGGAGGGTTCATTCAGTTGAAGTCCCGAATCCTAGATACAACAGTATTAGCCACTGGAACGGTAGAGATAGTAGCCTGCTGATTATTCTGAGCTGTTACTGAGTGAGCTAAAATAGTGAATGCAACTCTAAATTTGGCATAAGAGACATGCTCATTCAGGGGATCTTCCTGAATAAGCGGAGGTATGGGATGATTCTTATTTCTTCTTCCGTTATTCTTTCTGGGAGGCATGTTCTTTAAATGAAAATAAGATTGAATTAGAAAGAGAGTTTGAATAAGCTTATGCTCGTTCGCATGACCTGAATACTGAAAGAAGGGAAACTTTTCCTAGAATGTCTTGTAGCCTCTTGTCTATAAGTGTGGAACTTTTCACACCCATGAACAAGACTATACTCAATGCGACTTTTAGACTCACTAGGACACTTTACAACCTTAGGCTTTGATACCAAGTTTGTAACACCCCGGGATACATCCTGGATGCTACACGATGCTTACGGTCATAAGTGACCCCAAGCTAACCATGAGTTAGTATGTACTGTGAGCACTGAAAAATACTGATAATAAAGATACATATGCAGAAACAAAACTGGATACGCCATAAGGTTTAAATTACTAAAAAAATCTCTAAAATAATGAGCCTGAAAACATGTATCTGAGAATAATACTATAAAGACTGCCAACAATAACTAAAACTAACTAACTGTTTGAAAATATCTTAAAGCCTCTAACTGACTAACTGTGGAGTTGATGGGATAAGTCCCCAGCTAACTCCGACTGACTACTAAACTAAAATGCTGAAATAAACATAATCGTCCCTCAGAATATGAGAATTCACCACTGCTACTAATACTGATGCATCGGAATATCTAAGTGCAGTCGGGAACCTGAACATCCAAACCTATGACATGAGACATCATAGAACAAGAAACGAGTATGAGGTCAGTACTTTGAATGTACTGATATGCTAAATGAGGTTAGCTTGATATGTATAGGGTCATGTACATGAATGATAATCGACTGAATGAATAACATGAAATAAATGATGCATAGTATACATGAAAAACTGCTAAATATGAGGATGCATGATCAAGCATATAATGTGATACTGAAATAGTATGTAAACTGAAGTATTGAAATATTGATACTGAATAATTAATAATTGTATGCTATGGTCAAGCAAACCTAAAACTGTACTTTGTACTGAATACTGAACTGAGACTGTAGGAGTTAGCTATAATCGACATACCCTAATACACTATCAGGGTCTAACCTGTAACCCCAGTTGGAAGGGCATCAATACCATGCCACGTGTACTAAAAATGGCTTTGTGGATCCACTAATATGATGTCTAGAAGGACTAGGGTGTCATGTATAACTAATGGGGGACCCCTAATATCCTATGCTGGCTACATAGTTCTGGAACATAAAGACTTCTACTAACATCTCATGCCTATTGATGGGGAGACAAGTTCCTCATGCTTACTGACGAGGAGAACACCATCCCTATTTTCACTTGGTGCAAAGGTTTACACCAAACTAGAAGACACTAGATTCTGGACTGATCAAAGTTTAAATGGACCTAATAACTGACTGGACTGATGACCCTCATAGTTTATCTGAAACCATTCTGAAAATACTGAAACTATGTAAACAACTAAGTTTTTGGGTATTCATAACCCCCAGGACTCAATAGCAATAATAATAAGAGCACACGAGAGCATTTAAAACCATAATAAGTAAGCATTACTCCAAAATCATTACTTAGGCATTTCATCAAACACTTGAGGGTCATGAACTACAACATGGAATAGTTAAAACATGTGATGGTAGCATTACGTCAATATTAAGACCATGAATTAATGATTTAACATGACAAATTCCATCATTCAAATGTGTAAGGTTAGTTCAATCGAAAATCACTTGTACACATCATGTATTCGTAAAAGTTTTATGAAGATAATTCATGTGAACATGTGAATTCATGATTTAAAACATGAAAATAGGTTCTTGGACTTCATGGGTGAAAAAGGGCCCGTGGATGAACATTTAACATACCTTAAAGCTTTAATCTTGCAAGAGAATTAACTTTCTTAAACATTTTTGGGTGGTGAAGCTTGAATTCTTAAGTTTTCTTAAAGGAATAATAATTGAACTTGAGGAATGTGGGTGGTGGCTAGAGTTTATTTTAGGGAGAAAATTAAGGAAATTTGGCATATAATGCCTTAACTGGTGATAAATCCCGTGTTTTCACGTATTGGGGCAATGGGAAAAGACCAAACTTCCCCTGTAGGGTTTAAATTCACAATTGAAATGTGTATATCACCACCACCATGATGTGATGAACTCCTCATCGCTATACCCATCGCGAAGCAGTACAATCGTGGTGAGGTTTTGGAAATGAAATCCAAACGTGCCTCAATCCTTATCCAAAAAAACTAAAAAGTCCCCGAGATATGCTACTAACACCCTGAACATGAATTAACTTAGAAAATATCATCTTGGCGTCGGGAAGGTCACTTTAAAAATCATCAAAGTTAAGAGGCCAAAAATAAAACTAAGTCCCCAACACTTAGCTGAATTTTCAGGTGCCAAACCTTTTATTTATGTACTGTGGGCTGGACTGAGCTAAGACTAATATAGGGTATTATAGTATTACCAACAATCTAGTGAATGTGTTGGTAAATCTCACACTTTACCTTGTGAGTCACAGGGAGACGCCTCATTTCTCCTTGCCTACGACTTCAGTTCACTTTCACCTTTTGAGTCTCAAGTGATTAGATAAGATGATGGTACAGTATGATGGAGGTGAATCTCAAATTCCCAATCACAAACTCCCTTGTGAGGATGTTTGCAAATACAAGCTATCCCCAAGCTCCTATAGTAGCTCGTACCTTCTGCAATTTAGTATTTTGAGGTCTTTTTCTTCCAGTTTCTTTCCAACACTATGCTAGACCTGTTTTAGCTGCAATAACCACAAAAACACATCATATTTACTAAAATAACCTAAGTTCAAGAATAATTTCATAGCTTTAAGAATCAAAAGTGTCGTGTTTTCACAATACATCAGCTAAGCTTTCCCCTCTTCCCAAACCTAATCACACCCTTTATGGGTGAAACTCGAAGGAAAACACAATCACTAACACCAATTCTCAAGGCACGAAGTCTACGAACAACATAACACTTTTTTCTACTCTAAGACACTCTAAGTATATCCTAAATGACTGAACTCTATCCAAAGACTCATGAATCAAGTACGTACCTCAAGGACACACCTCTGAAATATCAAACAAACCAATTTGGGATCGATAATGCCTAAAAGTAGCCATGCTGATACTGTAATGGTAGTTGGTGTTATTTACAAACTTAGGTAAAGATAAATTCTGCCCCACTAGCTACCAAAATCCATCACGCATGCGCGGAGTATACCTTCAAAAACTGGATAGTTCGCTCTACTGGCCATCAGTTTGGGGATGAAACATTGTGCTGAGATCAATCTGAGTACCCAACTCACCCTAAAAAGTCTTACAAAAGTGAGATGTGAACACATAACCTCGATCTTAAATAATGGACACCGACACACCATGCAGAAGCACAATCTCACAAATGTAGATATAAGCCAACCTCTCAGTATTAAATAAGACCCAAACCAAAATAAAATAAGCTGACTTGGTCAATTGATCCACGATGACCTAAACACTATCAGAACCATGAGAGGTATGAGGAAAACCAGTCATAAAATCTATGGTGATTCGTTCCCACTTTCACTCGGGAATGGGTAACGTTTAAAGCAACCCATTAGGCCTCATATGCTCATCCTTTACTTGCTGACAACATAGGCAACGGGCCATAAAATCTTCTACATCTTGCCTCATATTACCTAACAATAATGCTTTCTCAAATCATGATACATCTTAGTCATACTTGGATGGATGTAATATCTGGAACAATGTGCCTCCTCCAAGATCAACCTAATCTAGTCACCCAGTCTCAGCACACCACCTCGGCCTCTAATCTGCAAAACTCTATCTGAATCAAGTGAGGCTTCCTTAGCCTTACTATTCAATACCTTACCTCAAATCTACCTCATACCAACATCACCAAACTGATGAGCTGGAATCTTCTTCATTAAAGAAGATCCAGCCTCCACAAATGCCAAAACATGCCCAGGTGTTGAGATATCAAGCCAAACTATTTGGTTAGCTAAAGATTAAACCTCTAAGGCTAAAGGCCTTTCCTAGCTCAAAAGATGCATCAAGCTACCCATGTTAATCGACTTCCCACACAAGGCATACATAACCATATTAGCCTTGCCCGAATGATAGAGAATGGTCAAGTCATAATCCTTAAGTAACTAAAACCAATGGCACTACCTCATATTAATATCTTGCTAGGTGAAGAAGTATTGAATACTATGATGATTTGAGAAGATCTTACAACAAACTTTATAAAAGTAGTATATCCAAAACTCCAAGACAAAAACAACTACACATAACTCTAAATCGTGGGTAGGATAATTCCTGTCATGAGGCTTTAACTGATGAGACACATAAGAAATCACATTGCCCCCTGCATCAACATAACACCCAATCAAACACACGAAGCATCACAAAACACGGTAAATCCTACGTCCTCTATAGGCAAAGCTAATATAAAAGCTAAAGTAAACAAATCCTTAATATTTTGGAAGCTCGCCTCACAAGCATCGAACCACTAAAAAGAAATCTTCTTCAGTGTCAACTTGGTAAATGGAGCTTCAATGGATGAAAAACCCTAAATAAAATGCCCATAATAACCCGCTAAGCCAACAAAACTCCAAATTTCAGTGAGGGAAGTTGGTTTAGCCCAATCACAAACTGTTGCAACCTTGGCTGGGTCAACCATAATACTTTTCTTAGTCACCACATAACCCAAGAAAGAAACAAACTCCAACCAAAACTCGCACTTAGAGAACTTCGTATACAACTTCTCATGCCTCAATCTCTGAAGCACAATCTGCAAATGCGCCTCATGCTCATCCTCAATCTTAGAATACACCAAGATATCATCTATAAAAAAATAACAAAGTAGTCGAGATATGATCGAAACACCTGATTTATCAACTCCATAAACATGGCAGGGGCATTGGTTAACCTAAAGGACATGACCAAGAACTTGTAATGACCATATCGACTCCAAAAAGCTGTCTTTGGGATATCTAAAGCTCTAATCCTAAATTGGTGAAAATCAGACCTCAAATAAATTTTCAAAAATACCTCAACACCCTGAAGCTGATCAAATAAATCATTAATGCAAGGAAGAGGATACTTATTCTTAACTATCACCTTATTCATCTGCCGATAATAGATACACATGTGTATAGATCCATCCTCCTACTTTATAAACAAAATAGGTTCACCCCAAGGCGATACACTAGGTCGGATAAATACCTTATTTAATAACACCTGTAGCTGATCTTTCAATTTCTTCAACTCGGTTGGAGCCATCCTATAAGAGGGAATCAAAATAGGTTTGGTGTACGACTCAGCATCAACAGCAAAATCAATATCATAATCCACAAGTATATTAGGTAAATCTGTAGGAAACACATCCATAAACTCATGAATAACACAAATAAAATCAAAGAAAGGAAGTGAAACAAAACTAGTATGACTAATATGAGCCAAATAAGATAAGCATCCCCTCTCAACCAATCGACAAGACTGAACATAAGAGATCACCCTCTAGGACCCGAATGAAGCATAACCTTCTAAGCTATCCTTGGTACACTCAACGGAGCTAAAGTCACGGTCTTAGAAAAATAATCTAAGACAACATAATAATGAGCCAACCAATCCATACAGAAAAAAACATCAAGTCAACCATATCTAACATAATCAATTCTACCCAAGTCTCACAACCACAAAAAGTCACATCAAAAGATCGATACACCCGATCCATCACTAATGAATCTCCTAGAGGGGTAGATACTTGAATAGCCATAGCAAGAGGCCCGCTTTAGAAAATCAATACCTGAAGCAAAATATGCAAATACATAGAAAAAAGTCGATTTAGGGTCAAAACACTAATGAAGATCTACAACAAATAGGGAGATGCCTGAGATTATAGTATTTGAAGCCTCTACCTTAGATCTAGCTGGTATAGCACAACACAGTCCATGACCACCAACTTCCTGAGTGGCCCTACAACCAGTACTACGGGCTCAACCATCTCTACCTCTCGCTTCTCTGGTAGCACCCCTACCCATCACAACAGAAATAAGAGTAACCCTAATTACACTATAGAGATAGTCCCTAGACACATGGCTAATCTGATCACACACATAACAAGTCCTATAAATTGCATCAATAGGGGAAGGTACCACTGGGCCTAAATAGCCACCCTACACTGTTAACCCAAAGATCCACCACCAAAACTCTATAAGGTCTCCTACACTGGCCTACCTTGATATTCACAAGAACCTCTAAAATCTCTGCCATGGGGAGACTGACCTATGAACTCACCAAAATAATGCACCTTCTTGGCGCCACCATGAGATACTTAAAGAATACCCTTTGTCATTTTGTCCTGATCCACAATGCTCTAAAAAATGCTCCAAACATAACCATCTGAGAGGTAGCCAACTGAAGAAAGACATCTAAACCCATCACAAACTTCTAAATTTGCTCATATTTGGTGGAAATTCTATCATAACAATAACTAGACAGGGAATGAAAGTATGCCTCATACTCAACAACTATCATGGATACCTAGTCCAAATGATCAAACTCGCATTGCATACAATCTCTCAAACTGAAAGGGACAAATCTCTCTAAGAAGGTATCAACAAATTGATTCCAAGTCATCTCAGGAGAATCACGATGTCTACAACTCATAAGCAACCTCTACTAATCTTTAACACCATCTCTCAATTGATAGGTTGTATAAGCAACACTATCCATGTAGAATTAGTGAAACACAACTCAAAACACCAAGTATGAAAGAACTTCACATGATAAAGAATAAAATGAGGGAAGTTTCCTAAAGATATCCTATAGACTCTCAAAGATAGATACGGACATCTATGTAGCGATCCGTGAGACTCTATTAGATATCTCATTCTTAAACTATTAAGACTAGTGAAACCTGGATGCTCTAACACTAATTTGTCATGACCCAAAAACAAGGGTCATGATGGCAATTATCGCGACGTACCTTGACAAGTAAGCTGATCACCCAAACTAATACAAAAAGAAAAAAGAAAAGACAAAAATACCCAAGATAAGGCTTTTAGAATGAAGCTAAACTATACAAGTAATCCTGGAAATGCAGAAAGAAATTATTCGAAATACTAAGTATGCCATAAACTAGGTGTCAATAGTGTAAGAACAACTAATACTAACTAGGAGTCAAATACATCAGGAAAATAACCACGAAGGAATAATATCTGTCTCCAAATATTAATAAATACATAACTAATACAAAATATAGAGGTAAACTCTAAGCATATGAATGTCCAACCACTACCTTGAGTAATCTGAAGGTGCCTAAAATCAATTAGTCCGAGGTGCCCCAAATTTGAAGCTTATCTAAAGAGTGAAGTAGGAGTGAGTACGGTCCACTTGTACTCAGTAGGTATCATAGGTCGATCGAGCAAAGTAGAAAATAAAGCTTACAAAATACAAACTAAGGGTACATCACCTGCAATCAGAAAATGTCTCACAACTGTAGCCAATATTCTTTCCACTAACAGTTCTAATATATCACATATATTGTAGCATTACACCAAGATAGAACACAAGTATTCATTATATCACATATAAGTAGAACACGGGGGAACATGTATATACAAGATCATCAAATACAAGTAAAAGAAGATAAGACAATTACTTAGATGACAAGTTAATATGGCAATACAATACAATAAAGTAGGTGTAATGTATGTGATAATGATGATGATGATGCATGAGGCCATTGCACAATATTTGGAATCTTTGTAAATCCCCATATACACCTACAGAAGCAAGCCTCCCAATGCAGGACCCATGAGGGGTTCGTCAACTCGTATTCAACTGACATATCTCATATATCATTTTTGGCATATCCCTCAGAAAGGGTTTTATAAGGTGTTACTATATCTCCCCTGACACATTCCTGGGGGAGGGGGGTTAAAAAAGTGTTGCCAGTGTTACTCAGGTGTTGCCACGGTGTACAAATGTTGCATAAATGAGTATGATATAATGATGTAATACTTACAATCAATCCCAATGAGTATTTCCACAACCAACCACATGATATATTTCTACAACCAACCACAATGATTCCACAACCACGTGAGCCAATATCCACTAATTATTTTTATTTCATTCATGAATTTCCATGTGACTCATATGCTAATAATGTAGAAATATAATCACAATACACAAATGGTATCGTATTAAGGATTTTAACAACACAATATAATTATTCACATGTATTCAACGCTATCAATATCACGTAGGACCCCACACGGTCATACATATCACATAATATCGTAATTTTGATAATTACATTACATGTAGGCCCCCACACAAGCACAACACATAGTTAGCCATTTTTTTCATGATTAGTTCTCTCCCTTCACATGAATTTTGTCCCTTTATTTACTACCAAATCATTCTAAAAGATTTAAGCCATAACCTACCTCAAAATACAAAATACCACAACCAAGACTTTTCTCCCAAAGACTTACTCCTCACGAATGATCCCAAACTCCACAAAATATATCAAATATAGAATCTACGCATAAAAACAAACTAATGACACCCATATTGACTAATTTATTTTTGGGGATCAAAATGGACCTCAAAAATGGATTTTAAAAAAAGGACAAAATCATAACTTTACTTTAAAAACATGATCCTTATATTTTTAGGAATCTACAGCTGAAAACTGAAGTCAAATTAGGTAGAAAAAGGTTCAAATCAAAGAAAAATCATCTTTAATCTTTACTAAGTAAATTTTTTAAAACTTAGGTTAAAATCAAGAACCAGACTTGTTTTGAAGGTTAAATTGATGAAAAACTAGTAATTATAAGATAAAAACATTATTCAAGTGAAAAAGAGTAAAATTGGTGTTCAAAATCAAACCCTAAGATTTTTGAGAAATTAATTAAGAAATTACTAAGAAAAAGGTGAATTCTTACCTTAAATCTATAATAGAATCAAGAAATAGATGTTAATCTAGCTTCCCAAGCTCCCCAAAACTTCAATTTTAAGCTCCCACACTATTTTAGGATTTAAATTTCAAGAGGCAAGATAAAAAAAATGAATAAAATGACCTAAAAATAGGTTTAATAGTGCAAAAAAATCTACATTAGCTAAAGAAAAAAGTTGGGGTTTTAAAAGTCCAGTTCGGACCTCAACGGGGTATCTGGGATTCGTTCGGAGTCTGATATATGCAAATGAACTATGTAACCACACAAAATTAAGCACTCCAGACTCAATGGTGATATCAAATTTTTGAAAAAAATATCATTTTCACAAAGTTGACCCTCGAAATCCAAAATTATAATTTTCTAAACCGAGAGTAAAAATGAGATTTAATAGCCGTAAAATCACACCAAACATTTTATCACCCTAAAATTAGCATTCTAGATCTGGTGGCAAAGTCAGATTTTTTCATCCAAGATTGTTTTGACCAATATGGGTCCCACACCCATATTTCTAATATTCTAACTTTTCGATCAATAGGTCAAAATGAGCTTAGGTGCATCAGGACCCAAACTAAAGGTCTATCTAGTTTAAAATTGATATTCTGGAGCTGCTGGCGTAGCTATACATCGCAGGGATCAAAAGATATCTGCATAAGTCCAAAATAAGGCTCTTGAAGCCATCAATAACTAAAATATCTCATAAATGGTACAAAAATACATAAAAAATCATTCCAATCACCCCTACACCCTAAAAATACCATAATGCAACTATAGGGAGGGGTAAAATAGTAAAATCACACAAACTAACAATTTGCACATATTTTATCAAAAAGCAAGTCGTTACACTTCCTAACTCCACAAACATATCGTGCTCGTCAAATTATATCGATACCTTACATGCATAATCTAACAAGTTATGTATTACCAATAATCTTTTCAACACATATGGTGAATTTCACTCATCTCCTTTTGAGTCTCTGAGTGTCGCCTTTCTAACCCTTATTTCGAATTCCAGATTAACTATCTCCTTTTAGGTCTCAAGTTAATTAGATAAAGATTGATATCTTTAATTTTGTGATCTTCTTTAGAAAATCACAATACATGAAAGAACAAAGACTTTGCACTTTCTCTACTTCATTATTCTATTTGGATTGTGACAACCCTAGTTGGGAGGTTTAGCTACTCATGTTTGCAAGAACACCCATAGAATTCATAATAGAAAGCATATGAATAATCTTACAATAAATATGAATGAAAGATAGAATCTCAAATTAATCTCAAACCATAATAACCAAGAACAAGGATTCAAAGATCAAAAGTGTATCTTAGAATCAATATAATGTTATAAGTATAAAGTGTGTGTAAACTAATATAAAAACATCAAAGGGGTATTTATAGTTACAAAAAAAAACCTAAAATTCTTAACTAATATGAACTTGGAAAATAAGGTTGATAGTGGTAACGCCTTAGACAACGAGTCATCTGGACTGACGATGACTCATCGCCAGCTCCATCTCTTGGTTTCAATGCTCTTTGGTAACAACTTTTCATGTCTCCTAAAGAGTCGTGGCTGGACTAGTTGTCTCTCGAGTGACTTTTTCAGCTTTCAGTACTAAACTCCACATGCTCAAAATGGCCTCCTCTATGAGTCATAGTTTGATCCTACAACTCATCTCTAGACTTGTTTACACTAGGATCACATTTGTATTCTTTCAAGATTTTGTCATATTTTTTCTCAGATCAACCTCCACAATAACTAGTAGTTCGATCCTACAGTTAGCCAATGTTGACATCAATATTCTTTCTTATTTTCTTCACTTTTCACCACATGACTTGGATGATGAGTCATAGCATCACCTAACAAGTCGTTGTATAAGCAGAGACTTTAATTCTAGAACTGTTTCTTTCTATTTTCATAATACTTAATTCCAACCCTATTTTCCTACAAAACAAACACAAAAATACATCACATCAAACAAAAGGGATCTAAGTACTTGTACAATTTTTAATTTTAAGCATCGAAAGTTCCATGAAACCATGACACATCAGAACACCAAAGGAAGACTCTAGCATAAATAGAGGCATAATACTCAAAGGTGGAGGAACACTAGGTACACTCAAAGAAACACTCTCCAAACTGTCAGCAAGCGAATCAATAACCCCTCCAAGAACGAGGTCGAATAACTCTGTAGGACAAGAGTAGGCCCCATATCTATACCATTCTTAACTCAAGGATCAGGGGAGATACCCCTACTACAATCTTTAGAAAGGGCAGATGAGCGTGCCTATCCACTATCTAAGGCCCATCAATGACATAATTCACCCTCTAGACTAAGCTCTCTCCTTAGATGATGGCTCAATATCTCTAGTCTTACGGGATCTATTCCTCACCATCTACATAGAAAAGAGTGAACTTTATTTATAATATAGAGTATGGAAAAGCCCGCACGATAAGGAACAAAAATAAGAGAAAATTCCTTAAAGATATCTTATAGCCCCAAAGATAGATATGTATGTCTACATACTTATCCATGAGACTCTACTAGACACCCTATTCATACAGTAATACCAATGAACCTGGTTGGTATGATACCAATTTATCTCAACCCAAAAACTAAGGTCCATGATGGCACTTGTCGCAGAAAGCCTTGACAAGTAAGATTATCACCCAAACTTATATGAAATAAGAAAAATAACACCAAATCCTAAGGTAAGGATTCTATAATGAAGCTAAACCACACACATACAATAATAGCAGAAAATAAATAGCAAATTGCTACCATAAAAAATCTACCCAAAATCCAATGTCACGGTGTAAGAACTAACTAAGTAGATCTCCAAGACAAAATATTTAACTGATAGTCCAAAAGGAACATAACCTATCTCAAAATACAAAAAAAGACATAAACTAAAAAAGAGGAGGTAGTAAATCAACTCTGAAAGCATAGACTGATCGTTACCCCAAAAATACTCCAAACACCGCACGAATCAGCTACCGTACGGTGCACTCATACCTAGATCTGCACCAAAAGGGTGCAATAGGAGTGGGTCTGATCCACCTGTACTCAATAGGTATCATAGGTCAACTGAGTAAGAAAATAAATTATATAAACACAAACTATAGGAATGTCACCTGCAATAATAAAATGTCCCAAATGGTAGCCTACTCTGCCTCTACTAACAGTTCTACAATATATATTTATACTAAATACAAGTATGAGAATGAAACACAAATAGATAGATATCAAATAAAGAGCAAAAATACAACACAAAATATGCATAATATATGAAGTGCAATAAAGAAGATGATGGTGATGATGTGATACACGATGTTGTCACACAACCTCTATATGCACCTATCGAGCTGTGCTCCCAAGGTAGGATGCATGGGGGGTTTTCAAACCCATATACAATCTAATAACCAATACTAATTCCAATATCTATAACTTCTCTTCGACACATACATTGATAAAGGTTTTTTAAAGAAGTCATATTTTCTACCAGAAAAAACTAATATTTCTATGGTGGTACCAATGTTGTATGAATGTGTATGATATAAGGATGTAATGCTCACATATAACCAAAATGAGAATTTCTAAATCCAACCAATATACCAAGCATGTGATCCATAAATCCACTCAATATGCCAATCGTCCATGATGTAATATAGTCCACAAACCAATAGAGTAAGACATATAATAATATGTTTCTTGATACCATACAAATAACAAATTATATATTTTCCACTAAGAAGAAGACAACCAGTTACAAAAATACTAGGCCAATGACATCATATACCACAAAATAGCAACAACACATGCCCTCTTATGGGAATAAAATAATAATAAAACTATTTCCATTATTATTTCCCACACCTATAACATGATTTTTATTAGTGTTAACTACATAGCTCAGTTTGAAGAAAATTAAGCCGTAACCTTCCTCTAGTAAAGAAGATTGAGTCAAAAAACATTCAACATAGAGCCTTCTCCTCACGAACAAAATTAAAATCAACTAAAACATGCATTTATAAAGCATACTCATAAAAAAGAAGCCAATGATACCTCTATTCCCCATTTTTGGGTCAAGGTCAAAATGGACCCCCAAAATAAGTTTTCAAAAAAGAATGATAAAATTGGAATTTTTGTTTAAAATATATTACCAAAGATTAAGGAAACCCATATATTTGAAAACACAAGTAAAAATGGGTTGAAATTAGGGTTTAAATTGAAGAATTACTAATTTAGGCTTTTCGAGCCAAATCCCCAACTTCCTCTTTTGAAATCAAGTTTTTACAAGCTTTAAATGACAAGAATCAAAGAAATATAATTAAAATAGAGATTTGGAGCATACCTAATGTAATACCTCGGGAAATTTTTCGTTGAAATTTTATGCGTAAACATGTTGGGTTCTATCTTCTAGATGAATTATAAATTTTTTCGTGTGGAATGTCTTAGATTATGACCCACCATTGCGTAGAGTATTGAATAAGCTTTCCAACAATATGTGGACCATCCAAACGAACACCCGAGCAATGAGTTATGAATATTTCGATCGAACCATGAATAGTAGTGAACAGTAAATCATGCAGGAAAAAGTACTGAGGCCTGGCGTATTTTTGCTCCAACTTTAAATGATCATAACTCCTTGTACATAATTATCTGGGTGATCTACTATATATCAACGGAAATCTCTGCGAGTCCTCTTTACAATGAAATTAGTTTCGTCCAATTTTTCTATCAGAGCAAACAGTTATGGTCGATCTACTACAGCCTATCAAAAGCGAATTTTTGGGTTAACTTCAAACGATCATAACTCCTTGTACACAATGATCTTGGTGAGATACTATATATCAATGGAAATATATGAGAGTCCTATTTCTAATGAAATTAGTTTCATTAAATTTGGATAGCGGAGTAAAACGTCACGGTTGATCTACTTTAGACTATCAAAACAGTCCATCAAAGGATAGATTAGAGATTTTTTTTACTTTTAGGGGCATTTTGGTCATTATCCCTCACCCAAAATCCATCCAAACCTTATATTAAAGCCTATTAGAAGTATTATATGTTATATTTCATCAAATTCCCTCAAAAAGAAAACCCTAAGCTCCTACATCCAACTTCAAGAACCTCCAAAGTTCACCATTCATTCTGCAAATTTATTCAAGATTCCAAGTTCCTAGTTCAAGAACTCCAAGAATCAATATTCAAAGGCACGACTAACATCTCAAAAATGAGTATCGATCTAAAGTTCATCATTCAAGGTATGTGGGGTTTTCGAACAAGAACTCTCTTTCATTTTTGTGCCCAAAAGTAATTTTCTTTACAAAGGCATGATTTTTATTTGATTTTTATGAATTTGAAGCATGAACCCATATCTTATGATGATTATTATGAAATATTGATGTTTATAATTTTGAAAGATGAATTTATATGTGTGGAGATATAAAGCATGAATCTTGAATGATATTTATCATGATTTTGATATTTGGATCGTGAATCCCCAATGGAAATTGTGTTTTTTTTGAGAAAGTGTATGTTATAAGCATGTTTATGTTAAATATTTGAGATATTTTGAATGATTTGACCTTTTGGTCTTAATAGAGTTATTTTGAACTCAAGTATAAAAGAAATCCACAACGTGGTTGATTTTGATAGATGGGAAGAATGATGGCTCCCTATGTATATTTATATATTACTGAAATTGTTTTGTTGTGGATTTTCTTTGAAATGATCTGAGCTAAGTTCGAGAGAAATCTTTAGCACTGAGTAGGAGGTATAAAGCGACCTTACTTCCCAAGAACTACGTGCCCCCGTAGGAGTGAGCCTAAGGCTAATTTATATAGTGATTACTAGTTTGTGTGGATTTGATATCAATAGTCCTACTCCGATGGAAAGGATAGGATGGCTCTCCTCAACGTGGGTTGTACATTAGACTCCATGTAGCTCACATGGTTTATGTCGGTTATAGGATCTCCCAGTGTGTGTGTGTTTCCTTGTGTCTATGGTGAATGGTGAAGTGATTTGAAAGTGGAATTGTGAAAGTTATTCTTTCGAAAGATTTAAATGATATTTACATTATGAGACTTGATATTCTTGATGAACTGAAAGTGATTGACAAATTATATGATTTCTCACATGTGTTATTGTACTTATTTCATCCTCTCATGATTATGATGATTTTCTTTGGGCTATGTGAGTCTTTCATACATCCTGTATATTTCTTATAAATATTTATGATGATGATATTTATACAACTGTATACACCCCCATATACTCGGTTTCTTTCCATGGTACTGACCCACATCTTCAGATGTGGGCTACATTTTCTCAGAATATAGGTTCAGGCGCTCAATACCAGGTTCGATAGTGATTCTTCGGGCACGCTGTTCTACATCCTCTATTGTGGTGAGTCCTCATGTTTTGAGGATGTGATGTCTGATGTTGGTTTAACAAAATTATTTACATTTGATAATTGAGTATGAGTCAGTTGGGGCATATCTCAATGGCTCATTGGTTTTATTGATTTTCTTAAAGGCTTGTCAGACAAGTATAGATGTTGGGAGTTAACTAATAAGTCATATTTTGTTATTTTTCTAAAAATTTTTTATTCTTGGATGATGATTACTCTATTGATATTTGAGGGTTATTTATAGAAACCCCGTTGATTTGTACTGAACTAAATAAAAATGGCTCAAAGGGTTAGCTTGGGTCTACTCATAGCCTCAAGCACCATGTGACGCTTTGGGACCCATTTTTCGAGGCATTACAAACTTGATATCAGAGCCTAAGGTTTTAAGGTGTTCTAGGGAGTCTGACAAGATACGTTAAGTAGAGTCTTGATCATCGGTGTGTAGCGTGCCATATCTATGAGCAAGAGGCTACAACATATTTTAGGAAAAAGTGTGATTCTTTCTTTCAGAAGTCTATCATGCTTAAAGTGTCTCTCTCTGCTATTGATTCGTGCTCTCTTATTTCAAAAATATGCCTCTACATCAAGCGATAAGAAATAATAATGGTCAGCAACCTCAACCCACTGACCCATTGAATGAAAACATGTCTCATGCTAAATTTCGGGAAGCCCTTCAGGTGCTGGACTAAGCTGTTACTGCAAATGTTTAGGCCAACCCGACCCCGGCTCCACAAGAGCAGGGAGGTGATTCAACTGCTGCAAGGATTCGTGACTTCATGCAGATGAATCCGCCAGAATTCTATGGGTCCAAGTCTGATTATGATCCACAGTTATTTTTAAAGGAGGTGTGGAAGATTACTCAGGTGATGCATGTATCTGAGGAATATAGTGTGGAGTTCGCTGCGTATAGGTTGAAAGACCTTGCTTATGACTGGGTTGTTGCTTGGAGAAAAGGTAGAGGTGAGGGAGCTATCCCTTCAACTTGGAGATGAAGGAGGTGAAGGTGGAAGAGTTTATGAACCTGTGATAGGGCTCTATGACTGTTAGGGAGTACTGTCTAAAGTTTAATCAGTTAGCCAAGTATGCTCTTGATATAGTGGTTAATAATCGGGCTAGTATGAGTAAGTTTGTGACTGGAGTGTCTAGTTATGTGGTTAAGGAGTGTAGGTCTGCTATGCTGAATTGTGAGATGAATATTTCTAGGATGATGACTCATGCCCAACAGATTGAGGTAGACAAGATTAAGGAGAGAGATAGAATGAAAGGGAATAAGAGAGCTAGGTCTGAGCAGTACGGACAGGGTCAGACTAGATCGCAGGGAGGGAGTCGCCCTCAGTATCAGGATCATTCATCTATGCCAGCACCATCATCTGCTAGTGCTCTCATGCCTAGAGGTAGGCAGGAGCAAGGTAGTAGGTCATATGTATCCAGGTCCTAGTAAAGTATTGACAGTAAGCCAAATCATCCCCTATGTCCTAAGTGTGGTAGGGCTCATTCGGGTGAGTGTTGGGGTGAGAAGAGGGGTTGTTTTTGGTGTGGTAACATGGGTCACAGAGTTAGAGATTGTCCACAGAATGGACAAAGGCGTCATGACTATCGCCCTCAGACCTAGACTCAAACTGTTATTGCTCTAGTTCCAGCGACTCGCCCAGCCCTAGCTCAGGGTGCCTCTTCTAGAAATACTGATGGACAGCACCAAAATAGATTCTATGCTTTATCATCCCCACAGGAATATGAGGACTCTCCCAATGTTGTTACTGGTATGCTTCGTATATTTCAGTTTGATGTGTATGCTTTGTTAGATCCTGGATCTAGTTTCTCATACGTTACACCTTTGATTGCAGTGAAATTTGAAATGAGTCTTGAGATTATTCCTAACCTATCCTAGTTTCTACCCCAGTGGGTGATTTGATTATTGCCCAAAAAGTGTATAAAAAATATCCTATTACCGTTCTTCATAGTCTTGTTGGCTGATCTAATTGAGTTAGACATGGTAGATTTTGATGTTATTCTAGCTATGGACTGGCTATATTCTTCTTATGCCTCTATAGATTGTCGGACCCGAGTGGTCAAGTTTTAATTTTTGAGTACATACGTGTTTGAGTGGTCTGGGAATTTTGTGTCACCCAAGAGTTATTTTATCTCTTACCGCAAAGCTAGAAAGCTTATTTCCAAGGAGTGTATTTACCATTTGGGTAGAGTCAAAGACACTAAGTTTGAGACTCCAACTCTCTAGTCTGTTAATGTCGTCAATGAGTTTTCTGATGTCTTTCTGAATGATCTCCCTGGGATACCTCCTAATAGAGAGATAGAGTTTGGGATTGATCTTTTTTCCGATACTCATCCCATTTCTATTTCTTCTTACCGTATGGCCCCTGCAAAACTTAAGGAGTTGAAAGAGCAACTCAAAGATCTACTAAATAAGGGTTTCAGAAGGCCCAGTGTTTCTCCTTGGGGTGCTCCTGTGTTGTTTATGAGAAAGAAAGATGGCTCTTTGCGTATGTGCATTGATTAGCCAACTGAATAAACTCACTGTAAAAAATAAGTACCCCCTTCCGAGAATAGATGATTTGTTTGACCAATTGCAAGGTGCAAGTTATTTCTCAAAGATAGACCTTCGTTCTGGATATCATCAACTCAAAGTTAGGGAGTGTGACATCCCAAAAATTGCTTTTCGAACTCGTTATGGCCATTTTGAGTTTCTTGTTATGTCTTTCAGGTTAACTAATGGCCCAACAGCTTTCATGGACCTCATGAATCGAGTATTCAGACCATATCTAGATATGTTTGTCATAGTGTTCATCGATGATATACTGGTGTACTCCCGTAGTGAGGATGAACATTCTGATCATCTTCGAACTGTCTTGCAAACCCTTAGAGATCACAAGTTATTTTCCAAGTTCAGTAAGTGTGAGTTTTGGCTAAGGTCGGTTGCTTTTCTGGGTTATATCATTTCTCTTGAGGGTATTAGAGTGGATCCCCAAAGGATCGAAGCTGTTAGAAATTGGCCTAGACCTATTTGTTCGACTGATATCTGAAGTTTCTTGGGTTTAGCTGGATATTACTGCCATTTTGTTGAGGGTTTCTCCTCTATAGCGTCTTCTATGACTCGGTTGACCCAAAAGAAAGTGAAGTTCTTGTGGTCCGAATCTTGTGAGAAGAGTTTTTAGGAGTTGAAGACTCGACTCACTTCAGCCCATGTTTTGACTTTGCCTGATGGTGTTGATGGTTTTGTGGTGTACTGTGATAGTTCAAGAGTTGGGTTGGGTTGCGTATTGATGCAGAAGGGTAAGGTGATAGCTTATGCTTCTAGACAGTTGAAATCCCATGATAAAAATTACCCTACCTATGACCTTAAGTTGGGTGCTGTTGTGTTTGCTTTGTAAATCTGGAGACACTATTTGTATGGTGTCAATGTTGATGTTTTCACTGATCATAAGAGTCTGCAGTATGTGTTTACCAGAGAGAATTGAATCTTAGAAAGAGACGATGGTTAGAATTGTTAAAGAACCACTATATGAGTGTGCTGTACTATCCGGGCAAGGCTAATGTTGTGGCGGATGCCCTAAGTAGAGTGTCCATGGGTAGTGTTTCTCATGAATTAGAAGGTAAGAAAGAGTTGGCTCTTGATGTACATTGTTTGGCTAGATTGGGGATTAGGTTGTTTGACTCTACTGAAGGTGGTATAGGGGTTCATAGTAATTCCGAATCCTCCTTAGTTTCGGAAGTGAAGGAAAAGCAATACTTAGATGCTAGTTTCATCAAACTAAAGGAGTCAGTCAAGGATCAAAAAGTAGAGGTTTTCTCCCAAGAGGGAGATGGTGTGTTGAGATTACAGGGTAGATTGTGTGTCCCGAATAATGATGATCTGAGACAAAAGATTATAGGTGAAGCTCACGGGGCGCGATATTCTATTCATGCTGGTGCCACCAAGATGTACCGAGACTTGCGAGAAATCTATTAGTGGAGTGGCATAAAGAAAGATATAGCAGCGTTTGTAGCTAAGTGTGAAACATGCCAAAATTTTAAGGTTGAACACCAATGACCTGGTGGTATGATGCAAGAGTTTAGTATTCCCACATGGAAGTGGGAATAGATAAATAAGGAGTTCGTGATTGGTTTACCTCCTTTCCGATGCCATCATGATTCCATTTGGGTTGTGGTTGATAGGTTAACTAAGTATGCTCATTTCTTGCCTGTTCATACTTCATATACTGCTGAGGATTACGGTAGATTATATATCTGAGAGCTAGTCAAAATGTATGGAGTTCCCTTGTCTATCATTTCAGATAGGGGTACTCAGTTCACTTCGCAATTTTGGAAAGCTTTTTAGAAGGGTCTTGGTACCCAAGTGCTTTTAAGTTCTGCTTTTCATCCGCAGACCGATGGTAAGGCTGAGCGGACCATCCATACCTTAGAGGATATGTTGAGAGCTTGTACACTTGACTTTAAGGGAAGTTGGGATGATCACTTACCGTTGATAGAGTTTATTTACAATAACAGTTTCCACTCTAGTATTGGCATGGCTCTGTTTGAAGCCTTATATAGGAGGAAGTGTAGATCACCCATAGGTTGGTTCGAGGTGGGTGAAGCGATTGTGTGTGGTCTTGATTCGGTATTTGAGGCTATGGAAAAAGTTAAGTTGATTAGGGAAAGGTTGAAAACTACGCAGAGTCGTCAGAAATCATACGCAGATGTTAGAAGGACAGACCTTGAGTTTGAAGTTGGTGACCTAGTGTATCTGAAAATTTCACCCATGAGGGGGGTGAAGAGATTCGGAAGAAGGGGAAGCTTATTCCTCGTTATGTTGGTCCTTACAAAATTCTTAGCGGTGTTGGTAAGGTAGCCTATGAGGTCGAGTTGCCTTCTGAGTTTGTTCTGTTCATCCAATATTCCATGTCTCCATGGTTAAAAAGCATATTAGCGATGCCGTGGTAGTGGATTCCTCTGTGAGTTTTGACATTCAAGAAAATCTTTATTTTGATGAGATTTTTATTGAGATTCTTGATTTCAGTGTCCAAAGACTAAGGAACAAAGAAGTTCCCTTGGTCAAGGCGTTGTGGCGAAACCAATCTTTTAAGGGTGCAACTTGGGAAGCTGAGGCGGATATGCGATCCAAGTACCCGCACCTATTTTCTGCGAACTCCGATCAAGCCGAAGGTACCGTTCTTTCCTAAATCATGCACTTTTGATAAAAGTTCCAGCAGTCCAGCTGTCATTTATTGTGTGTTCAGCTGTAGTTTCTTGAATTTATGCATTCTATGTTTCATTCAGAGTATGAAACGATGTGGTGATGAGTCTAACGAATGGTTTCAGCTGTATGCTCTATTCCCTATCTAATATTAGCATGTCTATCATCATTTGAGGATGAATGTTTCCAAGGGGGGATGATGTAATACCCCAAAAAATTTTTTATTGAAATTTTGTGCGTAAACATGTTGGGTTCTATCTTCTAGAATGAATTATAAATTTTCCGTGCGGAATGTCTTAGATTATGACCCACCATTGCGTAGAATATCAAATAATCTTTCCAAAGATATGTGTATCATCCAAAACGGACACCCGAACGACGAGTTATGAACATTCTAATCGAACCATGAATAGTAGTGAACAGTAAAACGTGCAGGAAAAAGTACTGAGGCCTGGCGTATTTTTGCTTCAAATTTAAACGAACATAACTCCTTGTACATAATGATCTAGGTGATCTACTATATATCAATGGAAAGCTCTGCGAGTCCTCTTTCCAATGAAATTGTTTCATCCAATTTATCTATCGGAGCAAAACGTTATCGTCGATCTACTGCAGCCTATCAAAAGTGAATTTTTGGGTCAACTTCAAACAATCATAACTCCTCGTACACAATGATATGGGTGAGATAATATATATCAATGGAAATATATGAGAGTCCTCTTTCTAATGAAATTAGTTTCATCCAATTTGGATATCAGAGTAAAACGTTATGGTTGATCTACTTATGACTATCAAAACAGTCCACCAAAGGACGGATTATTTAATTTTTGGGGTGTTTTGGTCATTCCCCCTCACCCAAAATCCATTCAAATCCTATATTAAAGCCTATTAGAAGCATTATATGTTATATTTCATCAAATTCCCTCAAAAAGAAAACTCTAAGCTCCTACATCCAACTTCAAGAACCTCCAAAGTTCACCATTAATTCTGCAAATTTATTCAAGATTCCAAGTTCCTAGTTCAAGAACTCCAAGAATCATCATTCAAAGGCACGATTAACATCTCTAAAAT